>NW_028242168.1:0-58413 GCF_964263255.1 Lissotriton vulgaris | reverse complement strand
AATTTGCCAGTCACCATATCTCCAGAGGGATGGAGTATTTTACTCCATCGCTATGGCAGACGATGGGCCGATCTCTAATTGTAAATCCATTCCAAAGTGAATACTGATACCATTGAGTGTAGTATTTACTAGGTACAGTATTACCGCCTCTTGATGAGTATGACACTTACAACTATGGAAAAAGCACCAGCTCTGCAAATTTCTCCTGGTTCTCAATATATAAACTATGTGGTATTTCAACTTTCAAATTCCGGCAGATTTTACCTGACCTGGAAACAACCTTATATGTTGGTAGAATTACTATCAGATATGTGGGAACTCTCATTTGCAACTGAATGGGCATTAGCAGCCTTTTTAGAAAAAGGAACATAAAATAGCTCACACTTGAAAGAATTTTTAGGGGCAAAAGAATAATTTATTGCTTCTGTTTTGTGTACTTGTCTGTAAAAAATATATGTAAATGCTGCCTAAATTTCAATTGAGTCTATTCACAAACTGCATTTTGTAGTTTGTAAAGTAGTTCTTTACGAGGTCTGCCTATATACTACAAATGCTATTTACAAAACTGTGGTAGGAGACTTCTGCCTGTGTGGTAGAGACTTTTACCTTTCTAATCTGTCCTGTGCATAGATCTCTGCAACACGTATGGACAGCATTGCAGACACAGGCATACATTTTGGTAGTAAATGTGGAGGGACAAGAGAGGAGACTGAAATATGAGGAATACTTACTATTGATTGAAAGTGGTGTAGGAAATCTTTACCAGGGTTAAGGAGAGATATGTTTATAGAAACTCACGTTCACAAAAGGCCATTGCTATTGACAAACTACACTTTTAAAGGTACTACAGCCTCAAAGGTGACAAAATTGGTGCAAAAATACTCCATCAAAAACACACAGGGAGAGGAGGGTCAACGGGAAAAGTTTTAAGACCTACTACTGGTTCACTTCCCCAGCAACATCATATGAATAACAAATGAGTACCTAGGAGGTCTATAAGCCAAACAGAATACTGGCAAGACTGGCAAGTCTTTCACTATGTCAGTTGGTGCTACAGTCACCATGCAAGTAATTCTAAAGGGTGAAGAAAAAGAGCGAGAGACACGTATATAAGAAGTGATGTCTATAACTCGATCAAAAACTGGTCAACCAAATCCAGTACACATTATTTGTGGGTCACCATCAAACAAACCAAGTGATCAGTCCTAATCCGTAAGTTGTAAGTACTGGGTACGGTCCACAGTGAACTATGAACTATGAACCTCCAATTGTTGGCCAATTAATGATGGTTAGTGAAAATTGGTGAAAACACAGTGCAACATACAAGAAGGTGGTGAATATAAAATAGGGTGATATGTCTAAACAAACTCTTTAATAGGAACAAGGCACATCCCCTAATTGAAAAACAGGAACAGCGCAAACGACAGTATGGAACAAATGACTGTCACAATTTGGGCCAACATGTTTCTGCCTACCGGGCAAAACGTCCCTTGGCTCTTAAATAGTTGCTACTGTTGTGTATGTGTGAAATCAATAATACACCTACCTAATCAGTGAGAAAGGTTTAGATAATACTTGTAGGAACGATACAACCTATACCTACAGTTATATACTCATCCTCCTTGTCAGTGGATACTCAACGTGATCCAAAATGACAGGGGGCTGGACCTCAGCTCACCTGGACTGTGCTCAGGTATACGAGGGGCTGCACTCTCCGTCGATGAGATGACTTGTACGGTACGGCGCTCATAAATCAGGGACTGGATCACAAACCCTAATCTGGTGGACAGAATTTTGCGTATTATTTTCAAATACCATTTCAGGAGTGAAATGGGGCAGTAGTTGGCTCGGTAGAGGTGGTCTTTTCCCTGTCTCAGGATGAGGAAAATGTGCACTCTGCTAAAATCACCATGGAGAGAACCAGTGGTCACATGTTCCTTCAGCATGTTAGTAAAGAGTGAAAGAGTTTGTTCACTCGTAGGTCTTCAGAATTCCAGAGGGAAACCACCCTCCCCATGTTTCTTGCCTGTGAGTAAGTACTTGATGGCTTTAGCAAGGTTGTATAATGGTACAATGCATGCCTGAACAATGTATGCCTGGGTCATGCAGTCTGTACCACGACCACGTCTTTACCGCATGTGCCTTAACCATGCATGCCTTTACGATGTGTGCCTTTGTTATGCAATATTGTGATAAAGACCTGATGGGTAAAAGGACATCAATGCTAAAGATCATACCCCTGCCCCCAGCCCTATCTCCACACCCTGCCTAGAGCCCTAAAATTAAACCTACACCTCAAAAACTACCCTGACCCCAGCCCCCCTGCCCTAAGCCCTAAAAACTGTCCCCTGCATCCTTAAAGTTCCCTGGCCCAGCCCCCCCTGCCCTAAAGTTTAAAATGTTCCCCTGCCCTGTAAACTGTCCCTTTTCTCCCTGCCCTGAGCCCTACAAATTAACCCCACGACCCAAAAGCTACGCTGACCCCCAACCTCCCATTCTGAGCCCTAGAAATGTCCCCTACATCCCTAAACTACCCCGACCCAGCCCCTCTGCCATGAGGACTAAAACTGTCCCCTTTCCCCCACCCTGTCCGTAGCTCTTAAAAGTGCCCCACCCTAAAAATGACCCAGACCCCCTGCCCGGAGCCCTAAAAACTGTCCTTTACTCTACAAACAACCTGATCCCCTCCTAAGTACTAAAACGTACCCCCAACCTTGAAAAACTACCCCAACCATCCGAAGACCAAGCCCCACCTACCTCATCATGTCCCCTTCGAATTATCCTTCCTCTTCCTGTCTTCCTCTTTTGCCCAGCTGCTCGGCAACTAGACTGTGAATTGCCTTAACCACGCATATGCGCAGTTAAGGCATATGCATGGTTAAGGCATGCATAGTTCTGCTGTTCCCACGTTGTTAAGGGCGTTTCCCCTTTGACAACCTCCTACTCTGAAATACATGACCCTAGATCCTCTTGATCACTTGCTGGGAGAGTGGGAAGATGGAGGTTGAACATGACTGCTTGTCCCCTAGAGGTGTGAACTGGGCATTCCATTGTGTAAAGTGCCGTATAAAAAGTTGGAGAATTCCTGCACAATGTCTGAAGGATGAGTCATGATGGTGCCAGAGGCCATTCAGATAGCCAAGACCACCAACCATGCATAACTCTGTTTCAATTGTAGTGCTAGAAGATGATCCACATTTCATTGTGTTCATAGGTTTCCTGGCTGATGCTGGACAGCACCTTTTCTGCTGCCAATGTGTATAGAGTGGGAAGCTTAAGCTTCTTTGCCATAAGCATTTGCAGGTGGTCTGGGGTAGGAGGATCTTGATATTTATTCAGGAGGCCCTGCACATCTCTTTCCAACACTCTCCTCATTTGCAGATGCCATGGCACATGGAATACCGGCTTCTTTCATGAGAATGCCACAGAAGTATACCTTCCCTGACACCAATAAGAGTTGCTTGGAAGTTGCAGTTGGTTTATTGAGGCCTTGGCAATCACTGAGAAGAGTCTCAGATTTCTCCTCTGGGGAATTAAGCCATGAAGTGTTCAATCCCCTCCTGCAGCATGTAGGCTGAGTCAATTGTAAATCCAAGGTGAGATCTATGGGAGTGGTAGAGCGTGCGGGACACCTAACTCAATTTACCATACTCACACTTTGACCTAGTAGTCCTGCGTTTCTATTTCTTACAATTTAGCAGTAGTTTGAGTCATTTTAGGACTTATACTTGTAAACTATGACTTACCAATCCTTCTCACCTTTGCTATAAGTCCTTGGGATCGAAAAGGGAGTTAGAATAAACAGGCAGTATTTAAAAATTTTACCTTTCCTGTAATAACCACAGACTCGGGGAAAGTTTGAAATGCTTTATCTATGCAAGTTTAAGTGAGCCTTCATCCAAATTATAGAGACCATAAATTTCATAAGTAAAAATATGATTATTAAGATATAAAGTTTTAAAGAAATCTCAGTAACACCTTTAGACATAGGTACCTGGGAAGGGTGAGAAAGGGAAATAGCACAAGGACATACCACATGTATTATATTTACCTAGAATGCTGCAATGACCAATCCTGGTCACAGGCTGGGGCAAAAGACACGGTTCCCGACTAATCAGGTGCCCAGGGGACAAGACAGGTGCACATCAGGACAGGTGACCTCCACTAAGTGCAATGCCAGCACCACACCCCCCTCTCTCAGTAAGCCAAATATTACCCCGACTGGGTAATCGATAATTTCCCAAAACACCTCGATTCTTCCGACAGAGTGCTCCACCAGCACCTCTGCTCTCTATCTCCTGTAGCATTCGTTGGGTCAGTGACAGGTCATATCAGACAATTTCTCTAACTAAACCTACCTTAGTTATACCATTTTCAGAGCAATGTACCACCCCTAAATGTTGCAAATCTATGTGTTCCCCTTCAGTAATAGTTCGGAAGGATGAGGAGAGGTCATCACACCATACTAAGATGAGATCATTGTTCATTAGGGTGTATTGATCAAGTTCCTGCCCATAACTTTATTTTCTCATAATTTTATTCTACCCAGCAATATTGGCATACAAATTATATACATTGTATTTGTTTTAGTCTTCTTGCTTCCTCTTTAGAGGTCAGATGAGCAGGTTCCCAGGAACATCGTGGGTGAGATGGGTGTTGGCAGTCATTCAATGACAATGACTGCGTGACTTTAAGGGATTCTTTGCGCAGGAACAGCTTTTCAAAATGGAGTTTCGTCTCATTTAAGGCCCCAAAACGAGCTAGTAACAAAGTCAAAGAAAGACACATTAAAATACAAAAATAAATGAATGCATTGTATACCATTTATCTCTACTCTAACCCTATTACTTTATTTTAACTTTTGCAATAATAGTTGAGCAGAACGAACAAGCTTAGTACAAGCAGCAGCATAAGCATGAACATGTGAGGTTTGAAGCAGCCATTTCTGGCACTAGTGCGCAGAAGCAAGAAGTTCCCACCAAAAGCAGAAGTACATCACACCACGTAGATGTGGCGGACGCATGCACAGAAAATTTCCCGCATTTACGGCGGCCATTTTTAGGGAACTCGGGTTACTGTTAGTAAAAGCACATTGACAACCTTCCCCAGCTTGTAAAATATGTCATGTAATGCAAATATTAATGGACAAAACATGTTGATTAATATATTATATGTTATTTCAAGAGGGTTGAAGACAAGCAAGTTTCTGTACATGTGAAACCTTGCTTCATCAGGAACATGGTTTGAGACTGCCCCTACATCAATGTGAAACAACAGGGGATGATGGATGCTTGGCAGTTTGGGCTGGACTGTTTCCATGAGGCACAGGGTCAGACAGGGTCAGACTGATTTGCATATGGCCATGTCTGAACTGGGGTGGCTGAGTGAGCTAAAGAAGGGTGATGGATTAAACCCAGATCAGTTGACTGGAGGTGAGTGTTTGATTTGCTCAAACGCTCCGTCCATCATTCCCTTTTGTACCCCCTACATCGATGTGGCATCTGCAAGTTAGTGGCAGTGCATCTATATTCATCAGGAAGAAGTCAAGACAGACACATATTGTGGGCAGGTGAGAGGTAAGTGTATTCTTTGTCTGTGGGATACAGTATGTGTTACAATTTGTGCAGTGACTGGTCGTCCATCAAGTCTCAAAGTACAGCTGGACCACCAACATGTCTTGCATCTGGCCTA
Organism: Lissotriton vulgaris; assembly: GCF_964263255.1. Taxonomy (NCBI): domain Eukaryota; kingdom Metazoa; phylum Chordata; class Amphibia; order Caudata; family Salamandridae; genus Lissotriton; species Lissotriton vulgaris. The sequence goes on along the minus strand of NW_028242168.1, from coordinate 52,722 downwards.
CCCAATTTATCTAAGACAAGATCATGGATAAGTTTCCAGCCACCATCTATGATGAGTTTATAAGAGCCAGCAACTTATGAAGATTGGTTAACCATGGGCTCTTCACACCCAAAGGGCCATACACTGAGCCAACGACCAAGATCCGATCTGAAATAGTAACCTGTGCGAAAGATGTAGCTTCTGTGGTCATCCAACCACGTTCTCAGAACCCAAACCGGAAGTGGCTTATGAAATAAAAAGGCTAATCTGGTCTTCCTAGGGGTGGGTACCAGGAGGCTGCACATCAGATCCTGTTAAAAAGAGGATTTTACCAATCAGGTTGCGTAAAAGTTTCAACAATTCCTCCACTGCGAGATGTATTTATTGCATAAAGACAATGTCTGTTTTTTTGGAACATAAAAAGGCTAGCGTTTTTTTCGTGTTTAATAAAGTGGATCATACTATTTACATTAAGAGTACAGAGAGTTAGATGTGTAGCATGACGTTGCAGCATAGCAAAATATCCTGTGTGGAGTAGAAGGGAGTCAAGGAATACCAGTTAAAACTTTCGATAGTGGGGTGATAGATCACCTGGATTAACCACTGCCCCATAAAAGAGAGTGAAGAAAACCTTTCAGTCGGGGGGGAGTAGGGTCTCCTCATCAGGCGGTGGGTGCATTCACAGTTTATGAGGCGATCTGGATTTGTCCCTGTCATGACACTAGTCTAACCAAGATTCTGTGTCTAAGTCCCTGTACTTGAACAAACCCATTGCTCTTCCTCCATTCTCTCCATATGATGGAAGAGAAGGAGATGGAGTGACATCTATGTTTTGTTGATGAGTGTCGTCGTCTTGCAGCCAAAACTCCCAGTACGCGTGGTCCTGGAATTCCTTGACTATACCATTACTAGCTACCAGCATACCAGCCTGGTGGCCAGTTTCAGATTTCATAAATGGAGGTTCAGTTTCCAAAGCACTAGACCACAAGCTAGAAGCTTTTTCCCTATATTGTGTGTTTTGTATGAGTAGTCCGCTGAGAAGGTGATCCTGTTGCCATTATAGGAACATGGACCATGTTTTCAGGGCTCTAAAAGGATCTTCCTAGCTCGCTGGTGAAGAGAAGACAATGAACAGGCATGTGCCCTGAGTCAATAATGGTTGAGAGGCAGTGCAATGGGTTTGTTTAAACTCCAGTGGAAATGAAAAGGTCAAGCCCAACAGGTGTGGATGAAAGGAATAGAGGAACCAAGGGACAGTCTTCTTGTCAGCTGATTCTGGGACCCCAAAGTTTGTGAACATTATTTCGGTGACTATGATCTTCCAAGTCCGTCAACCTCGTCTGTGTCTTCCAGAGTTCAGTGCTTCACGTCATTGTTTCTATCACCCACAGGTCAAGATCATCAGCGTTGTGTTCAAGTCGCCTTTCAGTGGATTATGGTCTGTATATATTTTCATGGTGGCAAGTTCAACAGTGGTGATGGAGACTTTTATGGTCCTTAAGGCACTATTACTGAATCCACTGTGACCTCCGATGATGTAGCAGGGGGTGGAGGTGGCTGTTTGGTGGCTTGGGTAGTCTCTGCGAAGGTAAGCCTTGCCCATGACCCTCCTTATGTTTCTTAAGGCACTGTGGGTTGCATAAGTGTGGAAAGAATATGAAAGTCCAATGTCCAGTGATATTGAGAGATGGAAGAATAAAAGTGGGGAATCTCAAGATCAAACTAAGTGGGTCAGGTTCTGGCCTCCTGGAATGAGGAGAGGTTAATAGTATCCGGTAGCCTGTCCCAAGCAGAGTCAGTAGGCATCAAGGAATATGGGCGAGTGCACCCATGAGGTGGCTTACTGGCATTCATCACCTGGCATCACCAGCATGTCATGGGCCCATCCAGGATAAAATGACCACCATTTGCACATTCAGCACCTACTCCTGCTCTACCAGAACACCTTAAATAAGTGTCACCACAGAGGAGTGACAGCAATGTACGGAACATAACATGTGATCCCACTGCTGACTCTGTCTCTTGCTGCAAAGGCCCTGGAGGGGTCTCCCAGGAGCAGACACAGGTGGTGAATTGCTGAACAACTCACATCGGTAACACCAGCCCCGCATCATGGAGGCCAGAGGAGTTGCTGTGAAAAGATCCCTGGTGGAGACTTGCTGGGTGGTGTTCACCGGCAGCAGCAGCACCACTGGGGCCATCCTGCACTGGCAGGAGAGAGTGAGCAGAAGCTGAGGGTGAGAGTGGTGTGGTCAAGGCTGTCCAGTCAGCCGGAAGCAGCGCTGGTCATGGGCCAATCCATTAATGCTGCATCCAGGCCCTCCCTCAAATCCAAAAGTCGGCAGGGCATTCGGGGAGTGCAAGAAACATAAGGAGGGTCTCATCCCCAGCCAAGGAAATCATTGTTTGTAGTGGATGGCTCTGGAGCTTTACAGAGGAGCCAATATCTTTGTTTGTGGCATAGCCCACTCTCTGTAATTTATTTTTCCTCTGGTGCCTTCTCCTAACCCCCTTGATCCCCTGCTGATTTGTTGGTTCATATTCCGTCTCTCCTCATGAGGCAATATTCCTCTAAAAAAGTTATTGGCCCTAGATATCAAATCAAATGATCTACTACTGTTTTTGGCTGCTTCTGGGATGTCTGTGTCTTCTCTAGTTTCTGAACCTTTGTCCAAGATGAAAGTATCATACGGCAATGGTCCTAGGTTGTTGTTGGCTGTTCAAGATTCATTTTATCGTATGTTGAAAGTAAGAATTCACCCCTTCCATAATCTTCACAGTATCTGTGAAATTTCCTTTTTCTTCTTCATTTCGATTTCATCTTCCAACTGATCAAATCTCACTATCATTTCTTTAAAAAATGTATATGTATGTTTATATACTCTTTCTCTTCTTTATATTTCAATTCGTTTTGACGGCACTAATCTCATTCGGTGCTCTAGCTCTGTTTAACCAAGTGAACTGATAAGAATCTCTAACAATATTCTTGAGCTCCTTGTAGAATTCTCTGCCCACTCCTGTAACATTTTGGAGTTAGAAGAGTCATAGTTAGAAACATAGCAGACCCAAATCTAGGAATGGGGAGCATTTAGCGTTTGCAATGTGTGTCGGGCTGCTTTTTATAGTTGCAAATCTAAAATATTTAAAAAAAATCTAACATAATGTAAGATACTTATTTTTACTATGTTACACTATAAATATATATCTGTGTGAGTGTGTCTGTGTTTTTATAGGTATATATATTTATTTATAGTATGAATATGAATGGAATTTATTCCATTTACATTACATGCATTCTATATATTATAATATTTAACACCTACTAATTTAACACACACACATATATGTGTATATATGTGTATATATATATATATATATATATATATATATATACATATATATATCCAAAAGAAACTGCGTTCCAAAACAGGGCGGCAACTGGGTTAGCAAGTCAATGGTTTATTGACGCGTCACAAAGGGTTTATGGAGGAATAAACCATTGACTTGCTAACCCAGTTATCGCACTGTTTTTTATGCTGCCTGAGTGCACATTTTGGAACGCCGTTTCTTTTGGATATTGCCACCGGCTGCTCCGCCGGTATCGAGCCTCCCCTACAAAGGCGAGGGATTTTCAGCAGGAGTTTGTTACTTTGTATGTATTATATATATTTTTTTTTTCTCCAGCCACATATGAAAGATTTACCTTCTTCTTTGAAAGATACAACGGATTTTTTGATAAAAATCAAAAATGTTGACTGGTGTTCTAATTATCTTTTTCTAGTGATGGATGTAGAATCTTTATATACTTCAATTAACCATCACCATGGGATCAGGGCTGTTAACTACTATCTTGACAGGCGTGATGTAGTCTTTCAGGGTCACAATGAGATGCTGATTGAAATGATCAGGATTTGTCTCACCTGTAATTTCTTCAGATTTAATAGCAACATCCACCAGCAGCTACGTGGAGTGGCAATGGATTTGTGCTTCTCCCCCAGTTATTCATGCTTGCGTGGAGAAGTGTGGCTCAGGGGTTAGAGGTGGCAGACCCGGAAGCTGAGATCGGCCCTGGACCAGGGTTCAATTCCCCGCCTCGGTGGGTCTTGGGCTCAAAAATTCCACGGACTCGATAATTCTCGCTCCGGTGCCTTCTCAACTCATGGGTTCACACTCTGCGACTCTGGGCAAAAGCTTGCTTAATCTCCACAACGGCCCCTCGCGGCGGGATGCCTGGCTTTCACCTTGTGGATACCCTGCCGGGGTTATCTCACAGGGGAATACCAGGACGGGTTCCCTAAGCAAGCGCCGGGAAACCCTTTGTGGGTAGCTGTGCGCTATATAAGCTCAAATACATTTACATTTACATGTTGGCTGGTGAGAGGAGCAAGTCCTCAATGTCACGCATAGACACTGGCAGCCTTACATCGCTCACTACCGGGGTTACATCGATGATGTTTGCATAATCTGGAGGGGATCTACTGATGACGCAATAGTATTTGTCAATGAAATCAACACCAATGAACTCAATCTTAGATTTACTGCCAATATTAAAACCAAGGTGGCTGAGTTCTTGGATGTACAGCTGTATATAGATGATGATGATTATTATTATTATTATTATTATTTATTTTTGTAGAGCGCATAGTCACCCTGAGGTATCCCAGCGCTAGAAACCCTATCTCTTCAGTTCAGCGGGCCGAGGGCAAAGCAAAAAAGGGGGGGGGCAGAAGATAGGTGTTATGGGAAAGCCTGAGTCATTGGGGAAAAAGATGAGTCTTTAGCCGCTTCCTGAACAGAAGGTATTGTGGTTCGAGTCGCAGGTCGCGGGGGAGCGAGTTCCAAAGGCGTGCAGTTTGGATTGAGAAACGTCTTCCTCCTGAGTGGACTTTCTTGAATCTAGGGGTGGTGATGAAATTTTCTGTGTCCGAACGGAGGGATCTTGTGGCTTTATAGGGTGTGATGAGTTTGCTAAGGACTGGGGGGCCTTGGTTTTGTAGCAGTTTGTGGGCTAGGCATAAGGCCTTGAATTTGACTCGCTCCCTGATGGGAAGCCAGTGGAGGAGTTTTAGAGCAGGTTTAGCGGAAGTTCTGGCAGGGGTATTTGTGATAATCCGGGCCGCAGTATTCTGGATTCTCTGAAGCTTGTTGAGGGTCGCTTCAGGAGCGCCCAGATAAATCACATTGCTATAATCAAGCCTCGATAGTATTAGGCCTTGAATTAGCAATTTTTGGGAGTTGAAGGGCAAGAGGGGCAGGACTTTCCTCAGAGATTTCAGGAGCCCGAAGCAGGTCCTGGCTACTTTCTTTGCCTGCACCGTAAATGAGAGGTCAGTGTCGATCCACACACCCAGACTTTTTACCTCTTCCTTTGGATCAGGGGGGGGGGGCCAGACAAGCTGGCCAGATGTTCGGGGAGAGTGTGAGCCCTTTCGGGCCGAGGAGCAGGACTTCAGTTTTCGTCCCGTTTAGCTTTAAGACTGAATTGTTCATCCAACAGTGGACCTGCGTAAGGCAGTTAAATAGGTCTGCTGATTGTTGTCTGGGGTGAGATAGAGACACCACTAGTTGTGTGTCGTCAGCATAGCTGACGACGCTCACTCCGAATGGGGTGATAACCTCCTCCAGTGTGGACATATAGATATTAAATAATGTGGGGCTCAGGGAGGAGCCCTGAGGCACATTACACTGGAGGGGAATTTCGGAGGAGCAGGCGTTCTTCTCCCAGATCTGATAGGTCCGTTGGGCCAGAAAGGATGAGAGCCAGGATAGGGCCGAGCCTTCCACACCAACTCTCTTAAGTCTTTTGATGAGAAGTTGGTGGTTGACGGTATCGAATGCCGCACTTAGGTCGAGGAGGATCACTGCCACTGATCCTCCTCCGTCCAATAGTGCTCTGGCCTCCTCTACCGCTGCCAGGAGGGCGATGTCAGTGCCCTGCCCTGGTCGAAAGCCCGTCTGGGAACTTTTTAGCTTATTGTTGACCTCCAGGAACTGAGAGAGTTTCCTATTGACCAACTTCTCAGCAATCTTGCTGACTCCTGGGAGTAGGGAGATGGGTCTATAATTAGTCAGATTTTCGGGGTCGAGGGAAGGTTTCTTTAATAAAGCTTTTACGACGGCTGTCTTCCATCTCAGGGGTACAACTCCCTGTTGGAGTGAGGCGTTGATCAGATGAGTCAGAGGGGGAATGATCGTGGGCGCTACCTCCTTGAGGATCCGGAGTGGGGCGGGGTCCCTGGGAGATCCGCTCTTTATGGTTTTTAGCGTGTTTCCTACTTCTTCAGTTGTAACTTGGCCCCAAGAAGAGAGACAAGTAGGTGTTTTGGAGTACGAGAGATCATTTTCTTCACACGGATTCGCAAGGGGGATTGAATCAAGAATTGTTTGAATTTTATCATGGAAGAAATTAGCCAGTTGTTGGCATTTTTCCTGATCAGCTTTAGGATCAGTGGGATGTCTCGGTCCCGGTTCTGGGGTTTTCAGAAGCTCTTTAAGAATGGCGTAGGATTCCCTACTGGAGCATCCCGCTTTCTCTATTCTCTCCTGGAAGAAAGTGCTTTTTGTTTTTCGAATAGCAGTTTTATAGGTTAAAAGGGAGGTAGAATAGATGTATTTGTTAGTTTCCGATTTGTTTCTTCTCCAAGAGCGTTCCGTTCTCTTGCACTCTTGGCGCAGGGCTTTAAGCTCTGGGGTGTACCATAGAGCAGCGGATAGTCTTTTGGGATGTTTAAAGGTCGCAGTTTTAGGGAGAAGTATATCTAGAGAGGAAGTAATCCACTCATTAAACTGCTTGTCAGCCGTGGCAGGATCGGTGGAGAGCTCGGGGGTGGAGTCTGCAAGGGCGGCAGCCCATTCCACAGGTGTGAGCTTGCACCATCGTCTGTCGGTTACCTGGATTTTTGAGGTTACGGGGTTCGTGGTGGATATTTACCAGGAGATAGGGACCAGGAAATGGTCCGTCCATGGGAGGGTCACGGGTGGTCTGGTGGTGATAGTTGCTACATTAGTGAGGATGGGATCCAGTAGGTGTCCCTTCTCGTGATTAGGCTCGTTGTTGACCAGTCGAATATTGAGTGATATTAGGTCTTGCCGAAGGTCAGAGGCTATCCTGTCAGTAGGGTCCATGAAGTGGAGGTTTAGGTCGCCTAGCATAAGGAAGTTGGAGGTAGAAGATGCTAGTTGTGACACTGATTCGATGACGGCATTAATAAAATTCCCAGGAGCACCTGGGGGGCGGTAGATCAGTAGCCCTGACAGGGAGTGAGCTGGGGAGGTTTGGATGGAGAATTGACAGCTTTCGCAGTCCTCGATGTGGGCGTTGGAGGTTCTACAAGTAAATTGTTCCCTGAAGATTATAGCTACCCCCCATCCCTCCCTTTGGGTCTGTGTAAGGCTTGGCAGAGGTACCCTGGGGGAAGGGCTGTGACGATGTCCGAGTCAGAGCTATCTGATAGCCATGTTTCCGTTAAAAACAATAGATCAAAATCCTGATCTTGGATTAACAGATTGGTTTCAAGCGCATGTTTAGGGAGGGAGCGGCAGTTAAGAAGTCCCATCTTCAATCCGGATTTTGTTGAGCTCAAGGGAGTCGGATTGCAGCGCATACAATTAGAGAAGGATTTACCTTCAGTATGCGTGTGGTAACAGGCAAGGACTTTTTTAGGTTGGAGTGCGCGAAGCGCATCTCCAGTATACACCACGCGGTCATAAGGGCCGACTGGCAGAGTCCCTGGGCCTGGGTCCGTCTGGGACGGGCCCAGACGGGCTTGCCTTTGGCGCGCCTTCGGCGCGCTGACGGCGCGCTGACGGCGTGCCCGCTGCGCCCGTCAGCTGCGCTCCCGAAACTGACACATTATTTATGGGCGAGAGGGGTGTTGGCAAGAAGTGGGCGTGGCCTAGTCTCCTCGCGGCCGGTAATGGCGGCGTGCGAGTGGGTCCTGAGTCACACAGCGTTCAGATCGGCTGTTTCACGTGATAGAGGTCAGTGCAGGGGGGAGGGCGCAGAGTGGGTTAAAAACACAGATTTCACACAATTTTTAAAAGACAGTTCAATTTTAGTGCTAAGCGTCGCTCCCGGCTTCCGCCTCAGGAGATCAGGGTAAGTGCAGCTCTAGTGGTCAGAGCGCGCTTTTATCTGGTTTTGTCAAGAAGTGGGCGTGGCCACCCGGAGGGGGCGTGTCCTAGTCTCCTCGCGGCCGGTAATGGCGGCGTGCGAGTGGGTCCTGAGTCACACAGCGTTCAGATCGGCTGTTTCACGTGATAGAGGTCAGTGCAGGGGGGAGGGCGCAAAGTGGGTTAAAAACACAGATTTCACACAATTTTTAAAAGACAGTTCAATTTTAGTGCTAAGCATCGCTCCCGGCTTCCGCCTCAGGAGATCAGGGTGATGAGCTTAAGACCAGACTCAATCGTAAATCCACAGCGGGTAATTCAATCTTGCATGCCCGAAGTGCTCACCCTATCCATACGATCAATACTATCCCATATGGGGAGTTTATCCGGATCAGCCGGATATGTAGTTATAGGGCAACAGCTGACACTTGCTCAGTTGAGCGATTCCGGAATAGGGGCTACACCAAGAAAGTCCTGGATCAAGCCTTAAGTAAAGTAAAGCTACTTGATCGGGACACTTTGCTTACTCCTAAAAATCCCGTTAAGAACACCATTGAAGGCTCAGTTAGATTAGTCACCACCTTTTGTGCCCAGGAAAGGACCATCCGCCGTATTATTTGTGCGGAATGGCCCATTGTCTTGACTGACAACATCTTGGGACCTATTCTGCCTAGCATACCAGCTATTACATTTAGGAGGGAACCATCTAAGCGTGATGCCCTAGACAGACCTATGCCTGAGGTTCCATCCAAAAAGTCTTGGCTCAGTAAAAAATGGATTCTTTAAATGCGCTTCTTGTCGTGCTTGCACATTTGCGAAGAACAGCACCCACTATCTAACAGCATTTAGTGAGGTTAAAATTCCCATTCAAGAATATTTATCGTGCAGGTCGGAGTTTGTTATTTACAAACTTAAGTGCACCTGCACCCTTGAATACATAGGGAGTACTAAACTCCCTGTGCATAAACGCATTCTGCAGCACATATGGGCGATGGTGAATTCTGACTCCAACTATCCGGATGCGAGACATTTCAAGGCGATTCATCATAACCAACTTAAGGACCTTGAATACACTGTCTTAAGTTCTGTTCCATATCCTGGACGGGGTGGGAACCGAGAAAGATTGTTAAGACAGAAAGAATACCACTTTATTCTATCTCTCGACACCAGAGCCCCCAATGGAATAAACTTAACTGAAGACCTATATAACTTCCTCTAAACTACATAATACATAGGTCCTTTGTGTATCTTCCTTATCAAGCTTTAAGCAATTCTAAAATTCTGTATAAGAACTATCTGCATCATATTTTTCAGATGTATGACTTCTAGCTTGAACTTTAATGGCATCTCTTTTTGTATTTGTTAGTTTCTTCATCTGTTTTTGATGCATCAATATCAATTTTGTATATAATTGCATATTTGCCCTCACTTTGTTTTTGTATATAATTTAGCTGCCACAAATTAGGAAATGTTTTGTGTTCTCTTTTCAGTTATCAAAGACCAGCATGATTAGAAAGCACCATATCGTTGGTGTCCACTAGAGGGCTGGCATTGCATAAAGACATTCTTTGTGACCCACTCGGAACTCTCACTTACCGGGGCTGACCTTTGAAAAAGTTTTTGGGGAAAAAACGAAACGCATCAGGTGCCTCATACTGCTCGAAATAAAATGCTGGAAGAAACGGTGTAGCGTGTGCGGCTCATTCACTCTCTAAAATGGGGGAGAACAAGGAGTTATACATAGCGACTTGGTCCTGTTGCAGAGTTCATGCACCGCCAGCCAGAGGGCCATGTTTCCCCGACCTGGACCAACACAGAATACTCGGCAAAACGAACTTCGGAGAAACAGGCTGCCACCAAACACTGGAGTTTGGAATGGTCCCTCTGCAGCCCACAAAAATTAAGGACAGCAACAGGGGCTACACTATGGGAAACGTAATCGTTCCTGCGAGATAGTAAGAAATTCAACATCGCCTCACGGAGGGTTTCTCAAACGAACAACAAATGTGTCACTACAAAGACCAGCATGCTGAGCAACCACCATATTGTTGGTGTCCACTAGGGGGCTGGCATTGCATAAAGGCATAAAGACATTCTTTGTGACCCACTCGGAACTCTCAGTTACCGGGGCTGACCTTTGAAAAAGTTTTTGGGAAAAAAACGAAACACGTCAGGTGCCTCATACTGCTCGAAATAAAATGCTGAAAGAAACTGTGAAGCGAGTGCGGCTCATTTACTCTCTAAAATGGGGGAGAACGAGGAGTTATACATAGCGACTTGGTCCTCTCGCAGAGTTCACGCACCGCCAGCCAGAGCGCCATGTTTCCCCGACCTGGACCAACACAGAATACTCTGCAAAATGAACTTTGGAGAAACAGGCTGCCACCAAACACTGGAGTTTGGAATGGTCCCTCTGCAGCCCACACAAATTAAGGACAGCAACAGGGGCTACACTATGGGAAACTTAATTGTTCCTGCGAGACAGTAAGAAATTCAACATCGCCTCATGGAGGGTTTCTCAAACGAACAACAAATGTGGCACCACAAAGACCAGCATGCTGAGCAACCACCATATTGTTGGTGTCCACTAGAGGGCTGGCATTGCATAAAGACATTCTTTGTGACCCACTCGGAACTCTCACTTACCGGGGCTGACCTTTGAAAAGTTTTTGGGAAAAAAACGAAATGCGTCAGGTGCCTCATACTGCTCGAAATAAAATGCTGGAAGCAACTGTGAAGCGAGTGCGGCTCATATACTCTTTAAAATGTGGGAGAACGAGGAGTTATATATATAAATATATATATATATATATATATATATATATATATATATATATATATATATATATATATATATATATATATATATATATATATATATATATATATATATATATATATATATATATATATATATATTACCTCCTGGCAGTCGCCAGTAGGTAGTTATAGTTAGGACTTATTATCCATAGGAAATCGGCAAAATTCTATGTGGAATAACTTTGGCGCCGATTGATGAATCTGCGCGAAATGTTCCAAACTTTTGGCCAGCTCCAGTCCGCTCCTATCCTAAAAGTTTTGCTATGATTCATCAAACGGGGGCCGAGAACAAAAGGGGTCCCAAAACATGTTTTCCTCATGCAATTTCCTATAGGACCTTTAGCCGCATCTACAGCCTGAACTGCTGGTTCAAACTCGTGCCTTCTACTATATGGTGTTAATCCGTTCAGTAGTTCCTGAGAAAATGACAGTTAAAATCATTTATATATCTATGGGCGCGGTGGATCCGCGTTCCTCTCCGCGGTACGCGCAGCCTACGCACACCCTGCCGTGAACGAGCTGTATTTTAATTGGTTGTCAACACTCCATATCAGGAAGTGTTGGCAGCAATCTTGTGCCTCGGTAGAACAGAGGCACAATAAACCCCCCCAAAAAAGCTGCAAAACTTAAAAAGGAGGCAGGGTCGACACACCCTGACCCTTTAGGCCTGTTTTTTTTAATCGCGGGATACGCATAGGATCCTCGCATCCCGCTGCTGACAAAAAAAAACTAAGCGCAGGCTCTCACGCTTTGTAGGTTATTAGCCCCTGGGGGGCCAAATCCCGGAGCATTTAAAAAAATTGTGGGGGGGTCCCAATACCCCCCACACTGCCCCGGGGGCTCTAACTAAATATAGGTGGGGGCTCACAGCCCCCCCCGCAGCACCAGGGACGGCAACCCACAGGGCTTGTTTGAAATGGGTAGGGGGCTCTCAGGCCCCCCCAGCCCCAGAGACACCCACCCCCCGGGGCTTAAAAACATTTGTATAGGGGGCTCTGAGGCCCACCCAGCCCCGGGGACTGCCACCCCCGGGGCTTCTGAAAACCTCATGGAGCCTTGTCCAGGCCCTGGGGACCGCCTCCCCCCAGGGCCGGCTCCTGCAGTGTCCCGGGGTGGGAAACCTGCTCTCGCTTCAATGAAGCAAAGCACATTGCTTTTCCATATGGGGAGCAGCAGGTTAGCTGCTCCCCATATGGAAAAGCAATGCCGGCTCCCGCAGGAGGCGGGGAGCCAGCCGGACGTTGAGGTGATTTGGGGACCCCCCACAGTCCCCAACAGTGAGGGCCAGCCCCGGGGGAGGGTCCTCAGGTCTACCAGTGGTCCGGGAAGGGGGCCATGCAGCCCCCCTCCCCATTAGCAATTTTTTTTACAAAAATGTCATTAAAAAATCCGGCCCCGGGGGATAGGGTCCCCGGGTGCTTAAAGTGGCCTGAGGAGGGGGTCACGCGGCCCCCTTCCGGTAAAAGTTTTTTAAAAATGTATATTTGGGGGTCAGGCCCTGGCGGATGGGGTCCCTTAGGGCCCACAAAAAGTAAGATGTCGGACGGCCACACTGCCCCCCCTTTCAATAAAAAAAAAAAAGACTCAATCGTCCCTAGGCCCGCCCCTTACAAAAACACTCTACAAACGCGCCCTGTGGCGCATTTTAAATTGGGAAATTAATTCCCCTTCAATACTGGGGGTCCCTAGGGGGCAACTAGCCCACCAGGTACCTCCAGTGAGCGCCACAGGGCTGCGATGCAGAGATGCGCTCCAGGCCACGCCCCTTTTTACACCTCTCTGCAACGCAGCCTTGTGGCACTTACTGGAGGAAACTGGTGGGCTAGTTGGACCCCAGGGACCCCAGGATTCAAAGGGACTTAATTCCCCAATTTAAAACGCACCACTGGGCGCATTTGCACAGTGGTGAAGAGAGGGGGCGGGCCTGAGTTCACATGTGTGCAAACACACCATGTGGCGCGGTTTAAGTTGGGGAGTAAATACTGAGGGTCCTTGGTATCTAACTATCCCACCAGGTACCTCTAGTAAGCGCCACGGAGCTGAGTTGCAGAGTGTTGTAAAAAGGGGCACGGCCTCTGAACACCTCTCTGCAACGCAGCCTCCTGGGGCATTCTGGAGGGACCTGGTGGGCTAGTTGGCCCCCAGGGACCCACAGGATTGAGGAGGACTGAATTCTCTAACTTAAAACGCGCCACAGGGTGTGCTTGCAGACATATCACCTTAGGCCATGCCTCCTTCACCACTGTGCAAACGTGCCCTGTGGCGCATTTTAAGTTGGGGAATTAATTCTCTTTCAACACTGAGGGTCCCTGAGGGTCAAATAGCCCAACAAGTATCTCCAAGATGCGCCTGGGAGCTGGGTTGCAAACAGGTGTTCAGAGGCCACGCCCCTTTTTACACCTCGTTGCAACGCAGCTCTGTGGTGCTTACTGGAGGTACCTAGTGGGCTAGTTTGGCCCTAGGAACCCTTAGGATTGAAGGGGACTTTATCTCTCAACTTAGAATGGTGACAGGGCACAATTACACAGTGGTGAAGGGAGGGGAGGGGCCTGACGTAATATGTAAAAACACTCCCTGTGGCGCGTTTTAATTTGGGGGAAAAATTCCACTTCAAACCTAAGGGACCATGGGGCCAAGTAGCACACCAGGTGCTTCCAGAAAGAGCCGCTGCTTTGCAGAGAGGTGGTGCAGGCCGTGCCCCTTTTTACATCTTTCTGCTATGTAGATCTGGGGCGCATACTGGAAGTACTACTAAATTCCGATTTACTCACCTGTTATCAGGAGAGACCTCAGTGCAGCATCTTTGAGCCCAGTACTGATCCTGGAAAGTCATTCTAACCATACTTACCAGTAACTTGTCTTTCCTTCCATAGGAATCCATTGTCTGTTTTTCACCAGAAAAGTGTCTATTTTCAAAAAGTACAAATAGTCCTAAAAAATCGCCTGTATGACTTAAACTCATTTTTTCAACTGTTTACAGGAGATTCACCAGTGCTGGATCCAGGATCCACCACTGAGTAATAAAAAGTAACGATAACACTAATTACCTGCTTAGTGAATCTCCTCCCATAGGATAACATTGGTGATTCTATGTGAAAAAGCTTCTGTCAACTTTTAAAATACAATAATATTCCTTAAAATCACTACTGTAACCAAAACGCTTTTACTCAACTGTTTACAGGAGATGTCCCAGGACTGAATCTAGGATCCAGTCCTGTGGTTAGAATAGTAATCCATAAAGTAACTAATTGCATTTAACTAGAAATTCATATGCAGCTCAATGTTGCATTGTGTTTGAAATTATGTTGCCGATTGCAACAACTGTAACTACTGTACTTAAAAGTCTATTGCCTATTTGCAAAGTATTTAAACTAAAGTAATACATTGTGAGAAAGTATACTTTGTAATGTAATGTATAATGTAATTATAATGTAATTTAAAATACATTAAACGATTGTCATTTACAAAACCTTTGAAATTCACTGAAAAAACCATAGGTTTTGGGCATGTTATAGTGAGGATGAGGAATTAGCATTTAAAAAATCTTAGAAATTCACTGAAAAAAACATAGGTTTTAGGGGTGTTATAGTTATTTGGACATTTCACACATACAAAACCTTTGAAATTCCCCTGTTATAGTTAGTTTTACTAACTATGACTCGCGCGCCTGCAATCCACTGCTGATGATGTCGCATATTACATCATTCATGACATGCTCAGTGACATCACTGATGACATCACTGATGACATCTCAAATGACATCACTAATGACATCATCCAGTGAATGTGGTTTGGTTCGATATTTAAATAAGTATTATATATATATAGCAATCTGCCTTGAAGACTGAGTGGATGTATTAGTGTCTGAATGGAGGATTTAGTAGCAATGTGATTGACTGTCTAAGTGACGAATTTAAAGTGTCTCACTAAATATATGGGACAGTGATTAAACTGTGTGAATATCTGTATAACTCTATCTCTTGTTGTGTAAACTACTACATAAGTTGGTTACTAGTTATGTGAAAGTCTATATTATTTATTAATTAGTTAAGTGAGTATTTGTATGGGATAGTGAAGGACAGTGACAGCGCTACACAGCAGCAGTAAAATGGAGAAAAGAGAACCCAAAAGAAAGGAACATGTAACAAATATGTTTGAAAGGGGAAACATGGAGAAAGTTCAAAACAAACAAAGTGAAACACCAAAAGATGACATAAAAAGCAAAATAAGACATTGGGAAAAATTGAACAGAAAAGAAATCAATAAATCTTGGGAATTAATTGCATTACAAAAATACCTGGAAGCTGAAAGAGTCCCAAGGGGACTCAGAATTATGCTGATGCCAAGCCAACAGGATGTTACTAACGAATTACTACAGGAATGGGGAACCTTCATTTTGAATTCTTCACTAGGCTTGATAAAGATATTAGTCAAGCACATTGAAATTGCCCTGGAAAAAATTAAGGAACAACTCAAAGAGGTGGAAAAAGAGCTAGATGCCTTAAAACTAAATCAGGAAATGACCAAATTTAAAGAGGATTTGGAGAAACAAATAGATCAACATGAGGAAACTGTGAGATTGAGGAAACATAACAAATTTGTAAGAGATGCAAATGATTATTCCGAGGGAAGAATTTTTACATTTGCCCGAAAATATGACCCCTTCAAAAAACAAACAGACGCAAGAACAGCTTCATCTTCCAGTTTATCTTCAGTCGCATCCAATGAACCAATTGAAGAAGATTTAACATTGGATGATGTACAGAGGCGTTTTTTAGGGGATATGCGCCTTGTGCTCCAACAACAACAGTGGGAGCAGGATCAGGGGGCGCCAAGACAAATAAGAGGAAGAGGAAGAGGGCGAGCAAGATCATGGCAACCCAGACAAAGAAACCAACAAAAAAAAACAGAAGAGGCTGGAGGAGAAAGCGCATCAAATCAACAAATTGGGATAGAAACGAGGGGCATGAAACAGAAGAAAGGCAAATGAAAGAAGAACTACAAGTAGTCAATTTATCAAAAAGGGAGATATCACCAGCGGAAACAGCTTTATTAAAGAGAGGCATCAATTTTTGTCCTACAAGAAAGATGGACTTGGCACAAACAAGGATGGACTTTTATTTATACATTCGGAAAATCAAACTGGCAAAACACTTCCTAGAGAGAAAGAACAAACCTCAAGTTGACAGAACCCCACCAAATCCATCCTCTAATTTAAGTGTAAAAGATGCTGATGGCTACTTAGCACTCCTGAATTTAGATGTGGAAGAAGAAAATGAAATAACTCTGGAAACAGCAATACCACAACTGGGAGCAGGAATCAGCAAAATGAAGACCAAGTCAAAATTCTACCCACAGCTCATCCCGGGCAATAAAATTGACATCTTCCAGGAGGTAGTTATAAACGAACTCTACAATATCTCCAAAACTCATTTTAAAGACAATTTAACCCAACAACAACGAAAAGCACTGGCGACTTTGATCAATGACCAAGATTTGGAAATAAAAATGGCAGATAAAGGGGGCAACGTGGTTATCTGGGACAAGGAGCTATACACGGCCGAAGCGATGAGCCAACTAACAAACCCTGTGTATTATGAACAATTACCAAAAAATCCGACGGATGAAATAAAAAGATATATTGACCAAAAACTTACAATATGGGAAAGCAAGAATCTCATTGATTATGAAGAAAAGAAATATCTGATAGTAGATTTCCCACGCACAGCCACAATGTACTTCTTGCCAAAGATACATAAAGATCCCACTAGACCACCTGGGAGACCGATTGTATCGGCAAATGGCTCATTGATGGAACCCATGGCAAATTTCATTGATTATTTCTTGAGACCCTTTGTGAAGGATCTAAAATCATACCTCAAGGACACAACAGACTTTTAATGCACATTGTCGAACCTAAAATGGCAAAAAAATTATCTTCTGATATCGATGGACGTCATCGCCTTGTACACGAACATTGACAATGACCTGGGCTTGCAGGCGTGTAAATATTACCTGAAACAACGAAACATACACTACAAGGAACATAACGAAATGTTGTGTGAAATGATCTCTCTGATGCTAACAAACAACATTTTTCTCTTTGGCGAACAGCTTTATCGTCAGCGTAACGGTGCTGCAATGGGTTTCTCTTTCAGCCCAAGCTATGCTTGCATAGCCATGGGATGGTGGGAGGAGGAGATAGCCTGGAACTCTCAAAACTTGAGATTCACCCGACACATTATACAATGGAAAAGATTCATTGATGACTTGTTTATAGTGTGGGACGGAAGTGAGAATGAATTTGATCAATACTTTGAGCTCCTGAATAACAGTATACCGGAATTGAAAAAGCAGGGAACGAATATCCTTCCTGGACACAGAAGTATATATAAAAAACAACCAAGTGGAGACAACATTGCACAGAAAGGTGACGGCCACAAATGCCACCCTTGAAGCCACGAGCTTTAATCAACCTGCTCTGATCTCGAGTATACCCTACGGAGAATTTCTTCGAATCAAACGCATCTGCAGTGAAAATACAGAATGGGAAATACATAGTGCAAGAACAATGAAAAGATTCCAAAAAAGAAAATATGGAAAAAAACTGACCAAAAAATGTTGGGAGAGAGCAAATGAAAAATTGAGGAAAGACTGTCTGAAGTCTCAAACAAAAGAGAAAACAACAGAGGAACCAATCAGGCTAATATTGGATTACAATAAAGAATCGAGACAAGTAATCCAAATCCTTAAAAAGAATTGGCGAATTCTAAAACTTGATCCGACTATAAGTCAAAAGATGGGAGATCATCCGATAGTGGCATAAAGAAGAGTAAAAAACTTAAAAGATCAACTGATACACAGCCGTTTTGTCAGCAAAAATAAAACAACAACATGGTTAAAAACAATTGGATTTACCAAATGCTATAACTGCAAAGTTTGCGAGATAGCCAAACCCACCAAACAAATAACAATGGCAAATCAAAAGATCTGGAAAATAAGAGAATTGATCACCTGCAAAAGTCAGTACACCATCTATATGATTGAATGTCCTTGTCAGTTACGTTACATAGAAAGTACAATCTGTGAGCTGAAAAAGCGAATTTTGGAACATGTAAGGGCCACTGTAAACAAGGATAGAGGAAATGCAGTGGCCAAACACATGGAGACACACCATAACGGGAATTGGCGGCTGCTAAAATTCCTTGGATTGGAAACAATGTCGCTGTCGGACAGAGGTGGACACCCTGAAAAACTACTACGCCAAAAGGAGTCACGTCACATTTTGAACTTGCGAACGAGGACCCCTTTCGGACTGAATAAGTCAGAAGAACTTTATGTACATATATGAAAAAACAAAGATAACTTCTCGACATAATCTCCACAATTTTTCTTCATCCCATAAGCCCACATAACAGGTCATTTTAAAGATGAACTTGAAAAGAAGTCTGGGACACTTTAACACAACAACCATAGATACCCATAAGCAATCCAAAAATTACATAATCCCTCAGTAATGTCAGCCCACTGGAGGGCTTAAAATGAAAGTAACAAGACTTATGAACAATGACCCTGCATTCCAAAACTATTCCGTGTTCTTAAATATGTCAAAAATTGTATGTTGGTATAAAAATACACAATCAAATATACTTTGATAAGCATATAATTGTGGAATAATCAAGAGCAGCAGGGCATGAGGGAGCCAAAATGTAAGGAAAGGGTTTGAATTTTGTTATAATTTGCATATATTCAGGTCATAAACTACATATCCCAGAATCCAACTGTGAAATAAAACAGATTGATGTTATCATGTGACCGAGGTGGGTGGGAACTCCCATTTTAAATACAACCAGCAAACAGTGTTTGAAACAACCTTGATAAAGTTAGTGGGGAGCTAACGAAACGCGTTGGTTTTTTGTGCTGTGAACAATGCTGAAATGGATTTAAGAATAAATTAAGCTGTCTCACACAATTTTCGAGTGGCTGGAGTGGCGGCTTCATTTGTTTCCCGGGGGATATTATGTTCTTTGGGAGACTCAGTTGTTATATATATATATATATATATATATATATATATATATATATATATATATATATATATATATATATATTACCTACTGGCGATAGCCAGTAGGTATATATAGTTAGGATTTTTTCTCTATGGAACTTTTGAAAATTCTATGCCTAATAACTTTGGCGTTTGTGGACGGAATTGGCTGAAATTGTCAGGAAAATGGCACATTTTGTTTCTGAGCAGCTCCTGGAAATTTGGGGGGGTTCGTCAAGGGGGGCTGAGAAAAAAGGGGGGTCCCAAAACGCGTTTTTCCCATGTTAATTTCCATAGGGCGGTTGGCCTCACTTTTAGCCCGAACGGCTGAATGGATTTCCACGAAACTTGGCAAAATTGTAGGGACTGTTAGCCCGATGTGCCTTTGCTAGGTCTCAATATATGTGCTTCAGTGGATTTTGAGAAATTAACGTTTAAAACAAGATATATATCTGTAACAGCGCTCCGGGCTGCGCTCCGGTTCGCGTACTTTTCGCGTATCGGAACTTTGCGAAGCGAAGCTGATTGGCTCTCCGGTGTCTGTCAACATTCTAAACAGTCCGGAGTGGCCGCCATCTTGTCTCTCGGTAGGATCGAGAGACAAGAGGAGGCCAAAACAAAGGGGGAAATGAAGGAAAGGGGGCAAGGTAGACCCCTTCTGACCCCCTAGGATTGATGAGGGGGATATTATAGAGCCACGCGGGGCCCCAAAAAAAAAAAAATCCGATTTTTTCGCCGTAGAGACGCGTCTTGGTACGCGAACCGGGCAGCTAACCGGGCAGCTAACCGGGAAGCTAACCGGCAGTGTAATGGGAGTCTGAGGAGTAGCTGATTGGCTGTCAACATTGTAAACAGTCCGGAGCGGCCGCCATCTTGTCTCTCGGTAGGATCGAGAGACAAGAGGAGACCAAAACAAAGGGGGAAATGAAGGAAAGAGGGCAAGGTGGACCCCTTCTGACCCCATAGGATTGATGAGGGGGATATTATAAAGCCACGCGGGGCCAAAAAAAAAAAAATCCGATTTTTTCGCCGTAGAGACGCGTCTTGGTACGCGAACCGGGCAGCTAACCGGGCAGCTAACCGGGAAGCTAACCGGCAGTGTAACGGGAGTCTGAGGAGTAGCTGATTGGCTGTCAACATTGTAAACAGTCCGGAGCGGCCGCCATCTTGTCTCTCGGTAGGATCGAGATATAGTTAGGAATTTGCATTTACAAAATCTTGAAAATTCACTGAAAAAACCATAGGTTATAGACCATATGTAGTTAGGGATTAGCATTTAAAAAACCTTATTTTATTTGCACAAAACCATTGAAATTCCATATATAGTTAGTTGCACTAACTATATATCGCGGACCCGCAATCCACTGCTAATGATGTCACATATTACATCATTCATGACATGGTCAGTGACATCACTGATGACATCACTGATGACATCTCAAATGACATCACTGATGACATCACTGATGACATCTTAAATGACATCACTGATGACATCACTGACATCTCATTTGACATTACTGATTACATCACTGATGATATCATTTATGTGATAATACATCTTCAGACTCTAATATAACCTTAGATACACTCAGTGTAAACAGGCACTCACAGACTGTCACACATCCATGGAGTTACTCACACACCTAGTCAGTCATGCAAAGAATCAATCACATCTCCATTTCCTCAACTATACAGTTATAAACACCTTACTTATTCAAACATATAGTAACACATATTTACTCTCTTATACAATCCTTGATACAAGTTCCCAATGATTCATACAGCCACTCACACATTCACTGGCTCTTATGTTCAGTTATTTATATATGTCAACTCTCACATGGAGTGTGTTTTACATATGTACTTACTTTGACATGTAGCACTGAGATATCCATTCACTCACCAATATACTCATGCACACAGTCAACTGTCCATACAGCTGTTTCTACATGCACTTTTGAACCCATACACCTAGGGAATCAACTGCTCACACATCTATGCACAGAGTTATACACCTCCCAGCCACCCACACACATACTCAGTCTCCCATACAAATACTTGGGCAACCATTCAATAACCCATATAGTTACTGATATAGCTACTGATTTAAACATGCAGCAGTTTACAGAACAACATAAATAATGATTGCCAAATTAAGACACTTTAATCACTAACCCATACACTCAGTGAGACACATTTAATCATTCTCTCATACAGTCAGTCATGCACCTACTAAATCCTTCATCCAGACACTTATACATCCACTCATTCTGCAATATGTAAGACATATTTTAACTTTACAGAAACATACAGTCACTGGGTGTTGTCATCAGTGATGTCATCAGTGATGTCATTTGAGATGTCATCAGTGATGTCATCAGTGATGTCACTGACCATGTCATGAATGATGTAATATGTGACATCATTAGCAGTGGATTGCGGGTCCGCGATATATAGTTAGTGCAACTAACTATATATGGAATTTCAATGGTTTTGTGCAAATAAAATAAGGTTTTTTAAATGCTAATCCCTAACTATATATGGTCTATAACCTATGGTTTTTTCAGTGAATTTTCAACGTTTTGTAAATGCAAATTCCTAACTATATATGGTCTATAACCTATGGTTTTTTCTGTGAATATATATATATATATATATATATATATATATAGTTATATAGTTATAGTTAGGATTTTTTTCAATGTTAAATCTCAAAATTCTATTTGGAATAACTTTGGCACCGGTTGACGAATCTGCCTGAAAATTTCCTGAAAATGGCCTCGTCGAGCTCCGGTCCTTCCTTAAAAGTTTGGGGGGGATTTGTCAAGCGGGGGCCGAGATAAAAGGGGGGTCCCAAAACGCGTTTTCCCCATGTTAATTTCCATAGGGCGGTCGATTTCACTTTTAGCCCGAACGGCTGAATGGATTTCCACCAAACTTGGCAAAATTGTAGGGACTGGTAGCCCGATGTGCCTTTGCTATGTCTCAAGATATGTGCTCCAGTGTATTTTGAGTAATTTAGGTTCAAAAAAATATATATATCTATAGGCGCTCTCCGGTGCGCGCACCGGAGAGCGCTCCAGGCGCGACACGCGACTTGCGCGCAGGAAGCTGATTGGCTCTCAGTTGTCTGTAAACATTCTAAACAGTCCGGAGCGGCCGCCATCTTGTGTCTCGGTAGGATCGAGACACGAGAGGTGGCCAAAACAAAGGGGGAAATGACCATAAGGGGGCAGAGTAGACACCCCCTGTACCCCTAGGTTTGATGTGGGGGCCATTAAAGGGCCCCGCGGGGTCTAACCTTTTTTTTTTTTTCGATTTTCGCGGGGGAAGCGCATGGTACGCGCACCGGCGAAGCACGGGGAAAATCCAGGACCATATTTATGAAGGCCTTGCGCTGCCAGTTTTGCGCCTCCTGTGCGTCAATTTTTGTGACGCACCAGCGGTGTAAAAAAATGCGCATTGTTATGCAATATTTAAAAAGTGACGCATCTATCTAGATGCGTCACTTTTTAAATATAGTGCAACAAGGCACATTTTTTTACACTGCTGGTGTGATGCGTCACTTTTCTGTGCGCACTCCTTATGACATTCCAGATGTGTCATATTTAATGTATGACGAATCATGTTGCAAGGAGTTACAGATACATCAGTATTTCTGACATATCTGTAAACATAAAAGTGACGCGAGGCAGGTGCAAGATTTTGACGCAACAGCATCCTAAAAGTGACGCAGAGAAATCTTATAGATTTCAGTACGTCGTTATTACCAAGCTTTTTGCGGGGGAATGCCCCCTCTGCATACATTATACCTGACGCAGATATAATGTGGCGCAGAGTTTTAAAAAGTGACCCATGTACCTAGATGCGTCACTTTTTAAAAATAGCGTCAGGTATAATGCATGCAGAGGGGGTGTTCTCCCGCAAAAAGCTTTGTAATAGCGACGCAGTGAAATCTTTGAGATTTCACTGCGTCACTTTTAGGATGCTGTTGCGTCAAAATCTTGCGCCTGCTTTACAGCAGGTGTTAGACTGACGCAAGACCTTTCACATGGTGCTTTTTCCATGTGAAAGGACACATTACTGGAGTTGCGTCACTTTTGTGACGCACTCCAGCAATGCGTTACTTGGAATGTCATAAGGAGTGCGCACAGAAAAGTGACGCATCGCACCAGTGGTGTAAAAAAATGTGCCTCGTTGCGTTATATTTAAAAAGTGACGTATCTAGGTAGATGGGTCACTTTTTAAAATCAAGCGCCACATTATATCTGCGTGAGGTATAATGCATGCAGAGGGGGTGTTCCCCCGCAAAAAGCTTTGTAATAGCGACGCAGTGAAATGTTTGAGATTTCACTGCGTCACTTTTAGGATGCTGTTGCGTCCTTTAAATATAGTGCAACGAGGCACATTTTATTACACTGCTGGTGTGATGCGTCACTTTTCTGTGCGCACTCCTTATGACATTCCAGATGTGTCATATTTAATGTATGACGAATCATGTTGCAAGGAGTTACAGATACGTCAGTATTTCTGACATATCTGTAAACATGAAAGTGACGCGAGGCAGGCGCAAGATTTTGACGCATCAGCATCCTAAAAGTGACGCAGAGAAATCTCATAGATTTCAGTACGTCGTTATTACCAAGCTTTTTGCGGGGGAATGCCCCCTCTGCATACATTATACCTGATGCAGATATAATGTGGCGCAGAGTTTTAAAAAGTGACCCATGTACCTAGATGCGTCACTTTTTAAAAATAGTGTCAGGTATAATGCATGCAGAGGGGGTGTTCCCCTGCAAAAAGCTTGGTAATAATGACGCAGTGCGTCACTTTTAGGATGCTGTTGCGCCAAAATCTTGCGCCTGCTTCACAGCAAACCTTTCACATGGTGCTTTTTCCATGTGAAAGGACACATTACTGGAGTTGCGTCAATTTTGTGACGCACTCCAGCAATGCGTTACTTTTGTGTTTACAGATACGTCAGAAATACTGACATATCTGTAACTCCTTGCGAATTGATTAGTCATATATTAAATATGACATATCTGGAATGTCATAAGGAGTGCGTCCACAAAAGTGACGCATTGCTGTTTTCACGTAGCGATGCGTCACTTTTCAGAAATGAGGCCTCCAGTTTATTCACTGTGTCATAACTTTCTTTTCTAACGCTCACCTTCTTTGATTCCTCCTACTTCACTTCCTTTCACCTCTCATACCTTTCTGTTCTTTCTTACTCATTCTCCTTTCAATTATCAATGCACTATATTTCACTTACTCTTCATTTTTTTAAGAATATAGCTCTTTGATGAGAATTGGCGGTAGTTCTGAAAAGAACTTTTGGTTTTCTTCTTTTAACTGAGCACAAACAAAAACAGGGAATGGAAACTGCTCAACAGGAGCAAAAAGAAAACAAAAAAATTAGGGGTGGGAAGGGCAGCGATGGTTCTCCAATGCTCGAACCATGAGCAGGACACTTTGCTCCCCATAGGTGAGAAGTTGATTGCAGTATCTGCATTTGACGACCCCATGGTTAAATGCAGGTTGTATGTTTGCCACCTGCTCCTGCGATTGCTCTCTCCCAGAAGAAGTTGCTCCTCCGGTTGATGTAGAGGCCCCATCTCTGGGAACCTCTTGTGCCAGAGCCCTGACACTTTCCCGGGCAAAATTCTGGGGGTGCCTCCTCTCCACATGGCGAATCATTGTAAAGTTGCCAAAAGAGTACTTTTTTTGGGGGTTACCCCGTGACAGGACCTGTTTGCAGATCCTGCACTCTACTTTTGGTGCATTCACCTTTTTCTGGTCTGCTGGAAACTTAAAAAATTTCCAGATGAAATGCTCTTTGACCTTCGGCTGAGGAGGCTCTTCATCAATGAATTCAGGCTCATCTTCACTGCTGGATGGTCTGGCAGCCATGATTATCCAAGAAATATGCAAGAGCAAAAAGGCAGGTCTTTCAGTCACAAAAGTGAAAGAAGAAGTGAAGGAAATGGGTGGGGATTTCATTCATTGTAAAAAAAAACTGTTAGCAACCAATGAAAAGTGTTATTTTAGGGTCACATGACCCGACGCGTTTACGCTGCGCGCTCCGGAGCACTTCCGGTGCGTTTACGCAGCGCGATCGTAGGCGCTTCCGGGGCGCAAACGTGGCGCGATCGTAGGCGCTTTTGCGTGCGTTTATGCGCCGCGAACGTAGGCGCTTCCGAGGGCACTTACGTTGCGCGCCGAAGTGACGTCATCAAACTTTTACAGAAATGCATAATCATTTTCCTTATTAAAAAAAACTAATTTTATTTGTATGGTACGAAATGTTTTGCATTATTATTAACTTTTCATTCATATTTTTTTTCACGAACGACAGTTGCGCTCTGGGTGCGCTTTCAGATGAGCTCATGGAAAAGCTTACCGGAGAGCTTAGCTGAAAGCTTCCCGGAGCGCGCACCCAGAGCGCAAAAGAAAAAAATTATATAAAAAAAATGAATACTTTAAAAAAAACAGCAAATTGTAAAAAAAAAAAAAAGGTTAGAAACTCGATATACAAAGGAATTAGCATTTAAAAAACCTATGAAATTCACTGAAAAAACCATAGGTTTCACACCAGTTATAGTTAGGAATTAGCATTTAAAAAACCTATTAAATTCACTGAAAAAACCATAGGTTTCACACCAGTTATAGTTAGCTGGAAATTTTACTGATATAAAACCATTGAAATTCCCACGTTCTAGTTGTAAATTTTCCGGGAAGGTACATTAGCCTGGAGCATTATAACATATATGTTTAAGAAAAAATAATGTTCGAAAGCAATAAAAAGCGTAATTTTTAGGTCATATGACCAAGCCTTTCATCATTGGAATAACAAAAGTAAAATGAACCAATGAAAAGTTTTATTAACAAGTCACATGACCTGTTTTGCTTACGTTACGCGCTGCGCGCCGCGCCCCGGATCGCTTCCGGGAAGCTGCGCTTCGCGCACCGGAGCACTTACGGGTGCGCTAACGCGGCGTGTCATATAACGCATTACGCGACAACATAGGTCCAGAATATAGTCAAAATGTCTCCACCAACCAGCGGTCGGAACACAACCCCTTTCAGCAGTCTAAAAAGTTCTGTTAAATGACAACAGAAGGGACAGGCAACAAGAACCTTCAGTCAAAGAGGGGAGGGCAAGTTCTTCTCTACTGGGTCACGTTGGGGCGCTAACGGAACTGATCGAATTGGTAGTCTACAGTGTTTCTGGATGTTTCAGACTG
The DNA here is from genome assembly GCF_964263255.1 of Lissotriton vulgaris. Classification (NCBI taxonomy): domain Eukaryota; kingdom Metazoa; phylum Chordata; class Amphibia; order Caudata; family Salamandridae; genus Lissotriton; species Lissotriton vulgaris. Next base: position 26,514 of record NW_028242168.1, on the reverse strand, counting down.
AAGCTGGCGTCAGCATGAGAGCACCACCATCTCGTAGCTCAGTCGTGGCCATTCCACGAGCAATCAGGGCAGCCGCTCCCCACCAGAAGCCTGCGGGAGTCGGGGCCCCCAAGACTTTTGTAGAATCTTCAAGGCTGAGGGGACGCTTTAGAGAATGGGGCCCAAGACCTAGCAGACAAGCGTCCGAGTTCCAAGGTGTCCCAGGGCCATTTTAGTGGACCACGCCCAAATCTGAAGAGCCGGCCGCCATTTTGAGAGTCCTGTGGCAGCCGCCTATCGCTGCACCGCAAGAGTGGGCGCAACTCAACTACATGGTGAGCGAGACGCTGTAGTCGCAAGAGCGGGCGGTAAACAGCTGAATGGCGGAAGAGGCACAGTGTAGCAAAAGCGGGCGGAATGGCAACTGAAACGGTAAAGGGGCGCCCCACTACAGCGTGTCTTCAGGTCAAACGGATTGTGGGAAAAGGTCCAGAATGGAAGAGTCATCAAAAGGCAAAAAGTTCTGCCGGACCCCGGGAGCCGGCCGCCTATGTCGGGGGCGATCTTAGGCCACACCAGGGCAACACGACTTGGGGAGGGGGCAGGAGCCAAGCGCCCCCTCCCAGTCCGCGCCACCACACCGTATGTTGAAAATCTGAAGCCATCGTTCTACAAACTCTCAACCAGCCTTGGATGGAAAAATCTTGAAGAATGTACAAACTGAAAACCAGTTTTTGTCTGCATAGCATCAGCAGCAACGCTTGCTATCAGAGTGCATGAGTTTCATGCTCGTTCGATTGAGCTAGCCGTATCAGGCAACAAAAAGTATAAAATAGTTATGTAAATAGTTATTTAATAAAATGTTTTACCCTGTTACTTTGCTGGTGTGTTGTATATATTTATAATATTTGCATAGAGTTTATCGTTATTTTGGGCGGGGTGGGTGGCAGTGCCGAGCTGTCTTGCAGCCATCATGGTGTGGAGCTCAGTTCATCTCACTAGTTTCGTATTTCTCATGAAGGGTTGTTCCTAATGTTTCTATTTTAGTGAGGTCAAAAAGAGATCCCATTAGTGTCCTACTGATTTTGCTCGATTACTTTTGTTTTTTTAGACGATTTTTCACTATCTGGAAAGACTAAACAGAGTATTGTGACTCTGTGCTTGTTTGTAAATAGAGAATGAACCAAAGAGAATCAATTCTAAAACAGTAAATGCTTGGATAACAATCAATCAAATGGAGAGACAAGCAGGCACGACGGATTACAACGGGGGCAAAGGCCTGCGTTAACTACCCTTCACTATCTGCAAAGAGAGAGTACTACTAAGAGAAAAGAGGGGGGGGCAGCGTTCAAAGCACATCAGCGTGCATAAACACGAAAATGTTTTTACCTATCACGTACTTGACATTTGACAGCTTTTGATATTTGCTATTAAAAAACCATTGAAATTCACTGAAAAAACCATAGGTTTTAGGCCATATATAGTTAGGGATTAGCATTTTCAAAACCTTAATTTACTCGCACAAAACCATTGAAATTCGCATATATAGTTAGATGCAATAACTATATATCGCGCACCCGCAATCCACTGCTGATGATGTCACATATTACATCATTCATGACATGGTCAGTGACATCACTGATGACATCTCAAATGACATCACTGATGACATCTCAAATGACATCACTGATGACATCTCAAATGACATCACTGATGACATCTCAAATGACATCACTGATGAAATCACTGATAACATCTCATTTGACATTACTGATCACATCACTGATGATATCATTCATGTGATAATACGATGAACCTCTTCAGACTCTAATATAACCTTAGATACAATCAGTGTAAACAGACACTCACAGACTGTCACTCATCCATGGAGTTACTCACACACCTAGTCAGTTATGCAAAGAATCAATCACACCTCCATTTCCTCAACTATACAGTTATACACACCTTACTTATTCAAACATATACTAACACATATTTACTCTCTTATACAATCACTGATACAAGTTCACAATGATCCATACAGCCACTCACACATTCACTGGCTCTTATGCAAAGTTATTTATATATATATCAACTCTTACATGTACTGTGTTTTACATATGTACTTACTTTGACATGTAGCACTAAGAAATCCAATCACTCACCAATACACTCATGCAGACAGTCAACCGCCCATACAGCTGTTTCCACATGCACTTTTGAACCCATACATCTAGTGAATCAACTGCTCACACATCTATGCACAGAGTCACATACCTCCCAGCCACCCCCACACACACACTCACTCTCCCATACAAATATTTGGGCAACCAATCAATAACCCATATAGTTACTCATATGGCTACTGATCAACACATGCAGCAGTTTACAGAACTACAGAAATAATGATGCACAAATTAAGACAGTTTAGTCTATAACCCATGCACTCAGTGAGACACATTTAAACATTCTCTCATACAGTCAGTCATGCGCCTACTAAATCCTTCATCCAAACACTTATACATCCACTCATTCTTCAATATGTAAGACATATTTTAACTTTACAGAAACATACAGTCACTGGATGGTGTCATCAGTGATGTCATTTGAGATGTCATTGGTGATGTCATCAGTGATGTCATTTGAGATGTCATCAGTGATGTCATTTGAGATGTCATCAGTGATGTCATCAGTGATGTCACTGACCATGTCATGAATGATGTAATATGTGACATCATCAGCAGTGGATTGCGGGTGCGCGATATATAGTTATTGCATATAACTATATATGCGAATTTCAATGGTTTTGGGCGAGTAAATTAAGGTTTTGAAAATGCTAATCCCTAACTATATATGGCCTAAACCTATGGTTTTTTCAGTGAATATATATATATATATATATATATATATTTTTTTTTTTGTTCAGCAAGGAGCGCAAGCGCTTTGATGAGGGCTCACCACAGCGGCCCGAGCCTCCGGCTTCTTTGCGGCACCCAATGCAGATTTTCGATTCCCTCCATGTGAGAGAGAATAAGTCTGACGCGTTTCGGGGCCTAAACACGCCCCTTAATCATGGACCGTAGAAAGAAGATGCCAAGCTCACCTTGCAATGTTCAAAAACTTTTTATTTGATCATTTGGCGTCGTCCGCCCTGAGTGGGAGGAGTTAGCAGCGCCAGGACCTCTGGGAGATGCAGTCCAAAAAGGTGAGCGTTGCGTTATACCCTTGAGTAGGTTGGCATTTCTTTGTGTTTCATTGTCCGTTCAATCCTTGAGTAGGAGGGGAGGGGGATCTTCAAATCTGCTTCATGTTCGAGGGTCGTTGTGCTGACAGGCGAATGCAGTTTACTCGCCTCAGCCTTCAAAGGCAGGAAAACCTTGATCCGCCCTCGAAGTGGAGCTCCTCATCCCGACCATGGCGGGCCGTTAGTAATTTTGTTCAGCAAGGAGCGCAAGCGCTTTGATGAGGGCTCACCACAGTGGCCCGAGCCTCCGGCTTCTTTGCGGCACCCAATGCAGATTTTCGATTCCCTCCATGTGAGAGAGAATAAGTCCGACGCGTTTCGGGGCCTAAACACGCCCCTTAATCATGGACCGTAGAAAGAAGATGCCAAGCTCACCTTGCAATGTTCAAAAACTTTTTATTTGATCATTTGGCGTCGTCCGCCCTGTGTGGGAGGAGTTAGCAGCGCCAGGACCTCTGGGAGATGCAGTCCAAAAAGGTGAGCGTTGCGTTATACCCTTGAGTAGGTTGGCATTTCTTTGTGTTTCATTGTCCGTTCAATCCTTGAGTAGGAGGGGAGGGGGATCTTCAAATCTGCTTCATGTTCGAGGGTCGTTGTGCTGACAGGCGAATGCAGTTTACTCGCCTCAGCCTTCAAAGGCAGGAAAACCTTGATCCGCCCTCGAAGTGGAGCTCCTCATCCCGACCATGGGGGGCCGTTAGTAATTTTGTTCAGCAAGGAGCGCAAGCGCTTTGATGAGGGCTCACCACAGCGGCCCGAGCCTCCGGCTTCTTTGCGGCACCCAATGCAGATTTTCGATTCCCTCCATGTGAGAGAGAATAAGTCCGACGCGTTTTGGGGCCTAAATACACCCCTTAATCATGGACCGTAGAAAGAAGATGCCAAGCTCACCTTGCAATGTTCAAAAACTTTTTATTTGATCATTTGGCGTTGTCCGCCCTGAGTGGGAGGAGTTAGCAGCGCCAGTACCTCTGGGAGATGCAGTCCAAAAAGGTGAGCGTTGCGTTATACCCTTGAGTAGGTTGGCATTTCTTTGTGTTTCATTGTCTGTTCAATCTTTGAGTAGGAGGGGAGGGGGATCTTCAAATCTGCTTCATGTTCGAGGGTCGTTGTGCTGACAGGCGAATGCAGTTTACTCGCCTCAGCCTTCAAAGGCAGGAAAACCTTGATCCGCCCTCGAAGTGGAGCTCCTCATCCCGACCATGGCGGGCCGTTAGTAATTTTGTTCAGCAAGGAGCGCAAGCGCTTTGATGAGGGCTCACCACAGCGGCCCGAGCCTCCGGCTTCTTTCCGGCACCCAATGCAGATTTTCGATTCCCTACATGTGAGAGAGAATAAGTCCGACACGTTTCGGGGCCTAAACACGCCCCTTAATCATGGACCGTAGAAAGAAGATGCCAAGCTCACCTTGCAATGTTCAAAAACTTTTTATTTGATCATTTGGCGTCGTCCGCCCTGAGTGGGAGGAGTTAGCAGCGCCAGGACCTCTGGGAGATGCAGTCCAAAAAGGTGAGCGTTGCGTTATACCCTTGAGTAGGTTGGCATTTCTTTGTGTTTCATTGTCCGTTCAATCCTTGAGTAGGAGGGGAGGGGGATCTTCAAATCTGCTTCATGTTCGAGGGTCGTTGTGCTGACAGGCGAATGCAGTTTCCTCGCCTCAGCCTTCAAAGGCAGGAAAACCTTGATCCGCCCTCGAAGTGGAGCTCCTCATCCTGACCATGGCGGGCCGTTAGTAATTTTGTTCAGCAAGGAGCGCAAGCGCTTTGATGAGGGCTCACCACAGTGGCCCGAGCCTCCGGCTTCTTTGCTCCACCCAATGCAGATTTTCGATTCCCTCCATGTGAGAGAGAATAAGTCCGACGCGTTTCGGGGCCTAAACACGCCCCTTAATAATGGACCGTAGAAAGAAGATGCCAAGCTCACCTTGCAATGTTCAAAAACTTTTTATTTGATCATTTGGCGGCGTCCGCCCTGAGTGGGAGGAGTTAGCAGCGCCAGGACCTCTAGGAGATGCAGTCCAAAAAGGTGAGCGTTGCGTTATACCCTTGAGTAGGTTGGCATTTCTTTGTGTTTCATTGTCCGTTCAATCCTTGAGTAGGAGGGGAGGGGGATCTTCAAATCTGCTACATGTTCGAGGGTCGTTGTGCTGACAGGCGAATGCAGTTTCCTCGCCTCAGCCTTCAAAGGCAGGAAAACCTTGATCCGCCCTCGAAGTGGAGCTCCTCATCCCGACCATGGCGGGCCGTTAGTAATTTTGTTCAGCAAGGAGCGCAAGCGCTTTGATGAGGGCTCACCACAGCGTCCCGAGCCTCCGGCTTCTTTGCGGCACCCAATGCAGATTTTCGATTCCCTCCATGTGAGAGAGAATAAGTCCGACGCGTTTCGGGGCCTAAATACACCCCTTAATCATGGACCGTAGAAAGAAGATGCCAAGCTCACCTTGCAATGTTCAAAAACTTTTTATTTGATCATTTGGCGTTGTCCGCCCTGAGTGGGAGGAGTTAGCAGCGCCAGTACCTCTGGGAGATACAGTCCAAAAAGGTGAGCGTTGCGTTATACCCTTGAGTAGGTTGGCATTTCTTTGTGTTTCATTGTCCGTTCAATCCTTGAGTAGGAGGGGAGGGGGATCTTCAAATCTGCTTCATGTTCGGGGGTCGTTGTGCTGACAGGCGAATGCAGTTTACTCGCCTCAGCCTTCAAAGGCAGGAAAACCTTGATCCGCCCTCGAAGTGGAGCTCCTCATCCCGACCATGGCGGGCCGTTAGTAATTTTGTTCAGCAAGGAGCGCAAGCGCTTTGATGAGGGCTCACCACAGCGGCCCGAGCCTCCGGCTTCTTTGCGGCACCCAATGCAGATTTTCGATTCCCTCCATGTGAGAGAGAATAAGTCCGACGCGTTTCGGGGCCTAAGCACGCCCCTTAATCATGGACCGTAGAAAGAAGATGCCAAGCTCACCTTGCAATGTTCAAAAACTTTTTATTTGATCATTTGGGTCGTCCGCCCTGAGTGGGAGGAGTTAGCAGCGCCAGGACCTCTGGGAGATGCAGTCCAAAAAGGTGAGCGTTGCGTTATACCCTTGAGTAGGTTGGCATTTCTTTGTGTTTCATTGTCCATTCAATCCTTGAGTAGGAGGGGAGGGGGATCTTCAAATCTGCTTCATGTTCGAGAGTCGTTGTGCTGACAGGCGAATGCAGTTTCCTCGCCTCAGCCTTCAAAGGCAGGAAAACCTTGATCCGCCCTCGAAGTGGAGCTCCTCATCCCGACCATGGCGGGCCGTTAGTAATTTTGTTCTGCAAGGAGCGCAAGCGCTTTGATGAGGGCTCACCACAGCGGCCCGAGCCTCCGGCTTCTTTGCGGCACCCAATGCAGATTTTCGGTTCCCTCCATGTGAGAGAGAATAAGTCCGACGCGTTTCGGGGCCTAAACACGCCCCTTAATCATGGACCGTAGAAAGAAGATGCCAAGCTCACCTTGCAATGTTCAAAAACTTTTTATTTGATCATTTGGCGTCGTCCGCCCTAAGTGGGAGGAGTTAGCAGCGCCAGGACCTGTGGGAGATGCAGTCCAAAAAGGTGAGCATTGCGTTATACCCTTGAGTAGGTTGGCATTTCTTTGTGTTTCATTGTCCGTTCAATCCTTGAGTAGGAGGGGAGGGGGATCTTCAAATCTGCTTCATGTTCGAGGGTCGTTGTGCTGACAGGCGAATGCAGTTTCCTCGCCTCAGCCTTCAAAGGCAGGAAAACCTTGATCGGCCCTCGAAGTGGAGCTCCTCATCCCGACCATGGCGGGCCGTTAGTAATTTTGTTCAGCAAGGAGCGCAAGCGCTTTGATGAGGGCTCACCACAGCGGCCCGAGCCTCCGGCTTCTTTGCGGCACCCAATGCAGATTTTCGATTCCCTCCATGTGAGAGAGAATAAGTCAGACGCGTTTCGGGGCCTAAACATGCCCCTTAATCATGGACCGTAGAAAGAAGATGCCAAGCTCACCTTGCAATGTTCAAAAACTTTTTATTTGATCATTTGGCGTCGTCCTCCCTGAGTGGGAGGAGTTAGCAGCGCCAGTACCTCTGGGAGATGCAGTCCAAAAAGGTGAGCGTTGCGTTATACCCTTGAGTAGGTTGGCATTTCTTTGTGTTTCATTGTCCGTTCAATCCTTGAGTAGGAGGGGAGGGGGATCTTCAAATCTGCTTCATGTTCGAGGGTGGTTGTGCTGACAGGCGAATGCAGTTTCCTCGCCTCAGCCTTCAAAGGCAGGAAAACCTTGATCCGCCCTCGAAGTGGAGCTCCTCATCCCGACCATGGCGGGCCGTTAGTAATTTTGTTCAGCAAGGAGCGCAAGCGCTTTGATGAGGGCTCACCACAGCGGCCCGAGCCTCCGGCTTCTTTGCAGCACCCAATGCAGATTTTCGATTCCCTCCATGTGAGAGAGAATAAGTCCGACGCGTTTCGGGGCCTAAACACGCCCCTTAATCATGGACCGTAGAAAGAAGATGCCAAGCTCACCTTGCAATGTTCAAAAACTTTTTATTTGATCATTTGGCGTCGTCCGCCCTGAGTGGGAGGAGTTAGCAGCGCCAGGACCTCTGGGAGATGCAGTCCAAAAAGGTGAACGTTGCGTTATACCCTTGAGTAGGTTGGCATTTCTTTGTGTTTCATTGTCCGTTCAATCCTTGAGTATGAGGGGAGGGGGATCTTCAAATCTGCTTCATGTTCGAGGGTCGTTGTGCTGACAGGCGAATGCAGTTTCCTCGCCTCAGCCTTCAAAGGCAGGAAAACCTTGATCTGCCCTCGAAGTGGAGCTCCTCATCCCGACCATGGCGGGCCGTTAGTAATTTTGTTCAGCAAGGAGCGCAAGCGCTTTGATGAGGGCTCACCACAGCGGCCCGAGCCTCCAGCTTCTTTGCGGCACCCAATGCAGATTTTCGATTCCCTCCATGTGAGAGAGAATAAGTCCGACGCGTTTCGGGGCCTAAACACGCCCCTTAATCATGGACCGTAGAAAGAAGATGCCAAGCTCACCTTGCAATGTTCAAAAACTTTTTATTTGATCATTTGGCGGCGTCCGCCCTGAGTGGGAGGAGTTAGCAGCGCCAGGACCTCTGGGAGATGCAGTCCAAAAAGGTGAGCGTTGCGTTATACCCTTGAGTAGGTTGGCATTTCTTTGTGTTTCATTGTCCATTCAATCCTTGAGTAGGAGGGGAGGGGGATCTTCAAATCTGCTTCATGTTCGAGGGTCGTTGTGCTGACAGGCGAATGCAGTTTCCTCGCCTCAGCCTTCAAAGGCAGGAAAACCTTGATCCGCCCTCGAAGTGGAGCTCCTCATCCCGACCATGGCGGGCCGTTAGTAATTTTGTTCAGCAAGGAGCGCAAACGCTTTGATGAGGACTCACCACAGCGGCCCGAGCCTCCGGCTTCTTTGCGGCACCCAATATATATATATATATTCACACAAAAGAGTTGCCTCAAAGATGGAGCCCACATGGGTGAAATCTTCTGTATCTTTAATGGAGACCGCAGCAAAGTAAAAAGGACCACCAGCAGCACCGGGTTATATCAGAATCAAACGGCGATAGGTTATGGGCTCCTGCCCTTCGACTAAGGCTGACTTGAACAAATGAGCACACGTCATCAGTCTATATCTAATTATTATAGTACCTGCCCGGTTGGGCATGGCTACTCCTGCAGCCTCATGGTACTTGTAGTGCAAAGTTTTCCTCAAGTCACTTTGGCATGCTCTCAGTTCGTAAAATAATTAATACTCCCAAGTTGGTGGCAAACTGCACGATGTGAGTTACAATGTTGGCTTAACCAGTCACCAAAGCAGCACCTCGTCCACTTTTAATTACAGACAGTCAGACAGCTACTAAATCCTCCATCCAGTTATATATCCACTCAATCTTCAATACAGATTGGTATATATATATATATAAAACATATTTAAATTTCAAACTAAACCACATTTACTGGATGATGTCTTCAGTGATGTCATCAGTGATGTCATTTGAGATGTCATCAGTGATGTCATCAGTGATGTCACTGACCATGTCATGAATGATGTAATATGTGACATCATCAGCAGTGCAATGCGGGAGCGGGAGTTATAGTTAGCAGAACTAACTATAACAGAGGAGTTTCTATGGTTTTGTACGAGTGAAATGTCCAGCTAACTATAACACCCCTGAAACCTATGTTTTTTCCGAGAATTTCTAAAGTTTTTTAAATGCTTATTTCTAACTATAACGTCTCTGAAACCTATGTTTTTTTCAGTGAATTTCAAAGCGTTTTTCAATGCTAACTTTTAAGTGTAATAGTAGTTATACCTTTTTTTTGGACTGATTTTTTACAGTTTTTTAACTGTTTATTTATAAATATTTTATTCATTAAATACTAATATACATTTTTCTGAAAATTGGAATACATTTTTTTTAAATCAAACTGCAATGTTGTTTAATATTTTTGTTTTATTGTTTTCTTTTAATATATTTATATTATTTACTTTAAAAAAAAAATCAATTTAGTTTTCTGAGTCGCGCACCCAAAGCGTACACATCACGGTGGGTGAGTGGATTCTAGCCCCCATTTTAGAAAAGTCGTGAAGGATCCGTGTACGGTGTGCAACAGCTGCGTGTTTTAGGCCCAGATCTCTGTGCTATGGTGAATGTATGACATTGTTCTGCATTCCGTCCATCAAATGTTGTTTTGGCATTTGTCACCCTGAGTGAGACGGGTATGCTCAGACCTGAGTTCCGTGCTCTCCATGCCACTGGAATCAAGCTATCCTGGCTAATGAGGGCTGAAAGCCTGAAACCGGTCCTAAGATGCTTGGTTCCAGTCCAGGGAGGACCTGGCTTTGCAGTTCGAGCTGGACTGTTCCCATGGAGCACAGGGTCAAGACTGATTTGCATATAGCTGGGTTCAAAACGGATTGGCATGGTCAGCAAAAAAACGATCAATTTAGGCCCAGATCTCTGTACTGGGGTGAATGCATGACATTGTTCTGCATTCTATCCATCAACAGTTGTTTTTGCATTTGCTACCCAAGTGGGACAGGTATGCTCAGACGTGAGTCCCGTGCTCTTCATACCACTGGAAACAAGCTATCCTGGCTGATTAGGGCTGAAAGCCCGAAACCGGTCCTAAGATGCTTGTTTCCAGGGCAGGGAGGACCTGGCATGGCAGTTTGGAATGAACTGTTCCCATGGGGCACAGGGTCAAGACTGATTTGCATATGGCTGGGTTAAAACTGGAATGACATGGTGAGCAAAAAAACTATGGATTTAGGCCCAGATCTCTGTACTGGGGTGAATGAATGACATTGTTCTGCATTCTGTCTATCAACTGTTGTTTTTGCACAATGTCTTTTCGGCATATCTTGCCCTGGGACCGCCAAACCTGTATCCTCGTCAACATGACTTATTCATAATAAACATACTTAGGATTGCAAACATCAACATAAACAATGGACTACACATTACTTTAAAGTGAAAGACTATCGGCCATATTAATCTGGGCACGTTGCGTATTATAATGGTTCTTGCACGAAAGAAAAGAAAAAAAGGGGTGTTAATATTCACACAATATCCCTGAATAAAGTTCTAGCGATTATAGTTCCATTCAATTCACAGCTTTTTTGAGATGTCATGAGTGATGTCATGAGTGATGTAACCGACCTTGTCATGAATGGTGTAATGTCTGAGGCCTTTAGCAGTACATTGCGGGGGCGTAAGTTATAGTTAGCTCAGGTAACCATAACTGCTGAATTTCACTGGTTATGCATGAGTGAAATCTGAGTCTTATTATACCGTCCCTGTAATCTTTGTTTATTTCAGAAAATGTCTAGGTTTTTTTTTAACGTTAAGTAAGATCAATATCACAATGGATGGTGGGGGGTTGGAATCAGGGCCTGGCATTGTGCTACCCCCACCCAAGCTTGCTGCTCCTGCCTTCCCTCCTCCTAGCCATCCATTGTCCAAGTCCATGTCCCTGCTCCCTTATTACAGCCCTGTGTGGCTGTTGTTCTGCCACTGGCCTTCCTGCCTTATCTGAACTGTTAGCTTGCTGCCCCATTCACCTCCTCCCTATCCTCTGTTGTCTGAATCCATTGACTAGCCTCCTCCCTCCTGCTATGCATGGGCTGAGGCACTGCCACTGGCCTCCATTTAGCATGATGTGCCAGTCCACTCCTCCTGCCCTCCATTGCCCAATTATATGTCTCATCATTAACCTCCTGCTTAGCCACTGTGATTAGCTTTCTTCCTCTAGTCTCCTTCCCCCTGCCCTCCGATGTCTGAGTGCATGCCCCTGCTCTATCCTTTTTGCCCACCATGTTTTATGGACCTGCCACTCTTATCTACTCAGAGTGTTCTGTTGAGCTGCCACTCCCATCCCACCTGCCTAGCATTGTCAGATGACTGTGGCCTGTCCCTACCACCTCCACCCTGCCAATCCACATTCCATGCCCCTATCTCCGTCCTGCTGTTCTCCAATGGTCCATTTTACTGCCACACCCTTCTGACCTCCCTGGTCTGTTGTGCTGCAACCGCTCCTCCTGCCTGCCCCTTGTGGTATATTCTGAGGTCCATTCCACTGAACTCTCTTGTCTGTGCCCAGGTCCTGACCCTCCCTTCTATCCTCCATGGTCCTTTGTGCATGCCCCTGCACCCTCCTTCTTGCCCATCATAGCCATTGTACTGCCACTAACCCTCCCGCTGCCATGCATGGTCTTCTGTGCTGCCACGGCCCCTCCCACTTTCCCTGTGTGGTCATCTAGCTGCCACTGACCTCCTCCCACCTTCCCTCCATGGTCTGTATGTATGCCATTATAGTCTCACTGTTGCTCTCCATGGTGTGTGTTGCTTCTAGTGCCCAAATTGCCTGACCTCCATTATCATCTTGCTGCCCCTGCCCTGTCTCCTTGCCCCCAGCCCTCTGTTTCCATGTGCAGACCCCTATTACCTCCCTCCTGGCTTGTCTGTTCCATTGTAATGCCCCTGATCGGTCCTCCTGCTCTTTATGGTCCAAAATGCTGCTGCTTTCTCTCCTGTCTGTCCATTATGGTCAGCTAGCTACCATTGCCTCTTTCCCCTCCTTTCTCTGTTGTCCATGTGCATGGTCCTGTCCCCTCCCTATTGTTTTTTATGGATTGTTGTGCTGCACTCCAGTCCTGTATGCCCTGTGTGGTGTTTTGTGCTGCTGCAAACCGTGATGCCTGCCTTGTTGGGTCAGTTTGGTGCACCTCTCCATGTCTCTTCTGTCCTCTGTTATCCGAGCCCATGTCCCTTACCTCAATTTCTCCTGTCTTCCATGATCCAATGTACCATACCTGCTAACATTTTGAACTTAGTAAGAGGGGGTATTGAAAAGTAACTGGGGTATTGATTTTCCCCTTTTACTTACATTGAAAAAGAGGAGATTGTAGACAGGAGACAGATCAAATAAAGCCCATTTGGGCTTTAAAACATTGGGCGTTTCCTGGCTGAATCAGGTCTGTTGAAAGTATGGTTGTACTACCACTGCCTCTTCCTTCTACCCACAATGGTCTATTAAATTGCCACAACCTCTCTTGTCAGTCCTGTATTGTTGGTTTGTTGCCCCTGCTCCTCTTTCAACAGCCCTCCATAGTCTGTTGTGCTGCCACTGCCCTTCCTGCCTGCCCAGTGTGATCAGATTATTGCCTCTACACCCTCCTACCTGCCTTCAATTTTCATAGTCCGTGCCCCTGGCTTCTGCCTCTCAACATTATCTTAATGAACAACTAGAAAGCTAACATTCTTAATTTATTACATAAGTGTGGAACGCCTGACGTCATCTTGATGTAATCAAAACTAATACCTAGAGCATTTCCTTTAGAAATTACATATATGAGAGGGCCTTATTTGCATCAAATTATGGTTAGTGCTCTAAAAAACTAAAATGAGGACATATTTTCTGAGTTTTCAATAGGCGGCAAAGCACTTTTATATGGTACAGAGCAGGAATATCACCGCAAAAATATCGCCTAACATAAATATCGCCGCAAAAATATCTACAGGAAGAAATATCGATGACAAAAATATCGTCTGACCAAAATATCGACAGACAGGTAAGTAATATCGTTAACATTAATATAGTTGTAATAAATATCGTTTACAAAAACATAGTTTACAATAATATCGTTTTTTAAATAATTATAAGTAATGTAGTGTTTTTAATGATTATTTTTAGTCAAAGTACTATTTTTAGTAGTATATTATTATTTAATAATGTATTTTCAGTTGAATTTAGTATTAATAGTTCCGTAGCGGGTTGTGGGTTTATAGGGGAGTAGGGTGGGAAGTAATTTAAATATAATGAAATAATACATTAATTAATGTTTTAAATGAATATAAATAGTATAATAAATAATAGTTAATTAATTTCAATTAGTTAATTGAATAATAATTATGTAATTAATTATGTTAATTTTTTAATTATTTTTAGGTGTGTGTACAGGATTTTTTTAGTGAAAATGTTTTTGGGTAAAGGGGTATTTTTAGGGTTCAGGGTCAGTTTTCAGTTTTTGGGTAAAGGGGTATTTTTAGGGTTCAGGGTCAGTTTTCAGTTTTTGGGTAAAGGGGTATTTTTAGGGTTCAGGGTCAGTTTTCAGTTTTTGGGTAAAGGGGTATTTTTAGGGTTCAGGGTCAGTTTTCAGTTTTTGGGTAAAGGGGTATTTTTAGGGTTCAGGGTCAGTTTTCAGTTTTTGGGTAAAGGGGTATTTTTTGGGTTCAGGGTCAGTTTTCAGTTTTTGGGTAAAGGGGTATTTTTAGGGTTCAGGGTCAGTTTTCAGTTTTTGGGTAAAGGGGTATTTTTAGGGTTCAGGGTCAGTTTTCAGTTTTTGGGTAAAGGGGTATTTTTAGGGTTCAGGGTCAGTTTTCAGTTTTTGGGTAAAGGGTTATTTTTTGGGTTCAGGGTCAGTTTTCAGTTTTTGGGTAAAGGGGTATTTTTAGGGTTCAGGGTCAGTTTTCAGTTTTTGGGTAAAGGGGTATTTTTAGGGTTCAGGGTCAGTTTTTAGTTTTTGGGTAAAGGGGTATTTTTAGGGTTCAGGGTCAGTTTTTAGTTTTTGGGTAAAGGGGTATTTTTTGGGTTCAGGGTCAGTTTTCAGTTTTTGGGTAAAGGGGTTTTTAAATATAATGAAATAATAGATTAATTAATGTTTTAAATAAATATAAATAGTGTAATAAATAATAGTTAATTAATTTTAATTAGTTAATTGAATAATAATTATGTCATTAATTATGTTAATTTTTTAATTATTTTAGGTGTGTGTACAGGATTTTTTTAGTGAAAATGTTTTTGGGTAAAGGGGTATTTTTAGGGTTCAGGGTCAGTTTTGGGTTTTTGGGTAAAGGGGTATTTTAATTATATATATGTATTATTGTTGTTATATAAAGTAATGTGTAAAATTAATTTATATGTCCACATTTATTAAGTTTATAATTAAAAAGTGTAGTAAATTTGTTTGAAATAGTTAAAAAATAAAAGTAATGTAATGTATTTTGTTAATAGTACTTATATTTATTTATTATTTAATGTAATTTTAATTATTTTAAAAAGTTGATATTTTTTACATCTATATTAATTACAACGATATTTTGGAGTCGATATTTATGTACTTACCTGTTTAAGTATAGGGTGTCGATATTTTTGTAAACGATATTTTTGCAACGATATTTATGTCAGCTATATTTTTGTTATCGATATTTTAACACCCTACCCTTTTATATTATTTGTTATCTTTATGTTTTGTAATCCAGTTGACCACTTGATTAAATGTTGCACTTAGGGTAGAGCATGTGGTGTAACTTCCAGAGCTGCAGACTTTGCAACTGGGGAACCAGGTTGGAGTTTCTACTTCAATTCAACATTTTGTGATTCTGGTCAAATCACTTAATCTCCCCATGTCTACAACCAAAATGAATTTGTTCTTGTGTGATGTAACCAATGCTCATGTAAAGCACTCCAATACCTGACAAGTCCGCACTACATAAAACTCCAAAAACAAAAAATAAAAAGTGTGTTGCACACTTCTGTCACTGGGCTACATGTGGGCTACAACTGGGTGATATTTGTGCTACATTTGGGCTCTTTTGTCTCTGGTGGCTATCTTGGGAGATTCATTTTGTTATGAAGTATCCTAATTTCCTCATTTACTGCAGTCTCCTCAATAGGAAATGCTTTCAGATTTTTTTTACCTTGATTCCATCAAGAAGGCATTCCGATGTGTCACACATTTGCCATGAATTCAGAATGTTAGCACTCTAGTAGCTCATTAGATCACTGTAGTAAAGCTACTGCTCACCAGGGAAGTCTGCTGCTGGTATTCAAAGTGCATGTTTTAGTCTGCATGTTAGAATTTTTTAATGAAATAGAAAAGGATTTAAGAAGTCACACAAAATGTGCCCTAATTTTTCTTTCTGCAGCACTAATCTTACTTTCTATGGCAAAATGAACCCCCTCATTTTGTTCCTTTCTAAATTAAATGTTTTAAGAGTTACTACTTTATCCCAATCAAGGTGGCCTCAGGTGTGAAATACTTTTGCCATAAGTAAGGCTGTTAGCACTCTAGTTGTTCTTTAGAACACTCTGGGAAGATGCAGTAGAACCCAAAGGAATCAATTGACAGTCTCTGCCCTTGTTGGATGTACATGTTTTACTGAGAATGTCAGACTTCATTCTCAAATGACTGAGAAAGATAATGTGAATTTACAGAAAATATGCTCTCTGTTTAGCTTAAAGATCGCCTTCCAAACCTCTGTGGGAAAAGCATGAGAAAAAAGTTTTCTCTCAAACATGATATATGATTTCCCAGCAGAAGGTTTTTTCACATGGTAAAATCACCTTAGTACACACCACAATTACCAAAATGAGTATGGTACCATCAACAAATGATTTATAATGTAACTAAAGTCTTAAAACCTTCTAATAACTGCAATGCTTTTTAATGCAGTGCTATCATGTATATTGGTCCCAAGATGGCTGCCAACACTTCTTGGATGAATTACTGACAGCCAATCAGATCTCACGATGAGCTGTGTAGTTAGGCTCGGCCCAGATATATATATATTTTTTTCCTTTAACATCTCATAAACTACTAAACAGATTTACACCATTTAACAAAAAGGCACAAGTCTAAATCAACGACTACCTCTTTGGCAAATTTGGTGTAATTCTGTTCAGCAGTTTGGGTTGTAGTTTCGACTAAAGGGTCCTATGGGAAATTGCATGGGGAAAACATGTTTTAGGACCCCCCTTTTTTCTCTGCCCCTGCTTAACAAGTCACCCCCAAACTTTCAGAATAGGAGCGGACCGGAGCACCCCACACGTTTTAAAAATTTCGTGAAGATTCGTCAACCGGCGCCAAAGTTATTGCAAATAGAATGCTGCGGATTTCCTATGGAAAATAGGTCCTAACTATAACTATGTTTTTAAAAAATATTAGTGTCCATGATATTTGTTTCCAATTTCTTTGTACTTACCATTATGAGTACAGTAACATGATATTGTGATAGTGTGGTAAACAATGTTTGTGATGCAATATTTCTGTCAACGATATTGTTTACCACAATATTGGGTCATTGATCCCTATAATGGCCTCAGTGTTTTTCCACCTCTCTTGCTTAAAACATACTGCATTGACTTCCATTCACAAAGAGGGTTATCTTAAGGGCACTTTGGACCTGATTACAAATGGGTTGTTAATTTCCCACCCCGTGTAAACCCCTCTGTGCACAGGGGTCAGTTATGAATTGTGTGTTATTTTATGCATCCGATAAATATCGTATGCATTTAATACCTCAAACATGGTTAAATAACAGGAGGTCAAACTTGCCAAATTTTAACACGGTAAGACCATACAATAGTTACCGTAACGTGAGGATTTACACATCAAAATCTGCATGTTATTTACAACAAACTAGGAACAGGTGTTATTTGTTGCACACGATAAATAGCATTCTCCATGGTATCATTATTTATCATGTGCAATAAATAACAAGGAAACTTGTAATGAGGCCCTTTGTTTGGTCTTTTATTTTTTTCTTTGTGTTGTTATCAAGTATCTTCAGCAAACATTTCACCAATATCTATACCAACACCAATACCATCCTACATATAAGATGAGGTCCTCTCTCTCTGATCACAAACAGGGACGCGCCTTTTTGGTTACCACTAAGAAATCTTGGAATTCCTTGCCTTTGTACTTTGGTCTTTTAATCTGGTATTACCTTTGAGTAAAGCCTTAAAAATTTTGGTTTCCTTCCATTAGATGTCGGATGCACACTTATTTTCTTTTTCTGTTACATCAATTTTTTCAGCAAGACCAGAACACTTCTTAGGCAACAGTGTGCTTTACAAATCAATTTTACATTACATTACAATATAGAAAGGACAAGGGTATCTGCACCCTTCAACCACTGAGCAACTTCAGGTAAAGAGGGACACTTGATATCCATCCAGTGATGGATGTGTGTGGGCACTCCATTAAAGTATAAGGTAGATTCAAAGATATCCTAATATGTATGTGGGTTGTATCTGCATACATATGAGGGTCTATTTTATGAGAACGTACAATGACCTCCTGGAACCACATGTAGGCTCTAAAAAGTTAGGGACAGACTGCTGCCCATAAAGCCAAACTGCAGCTGACATTGAGACTCAGTGTGTGAATTTTGCTGTCAAAATACTCAACCATAGCAAACTGCTCCTCCTATGGTTACGCAAGAGAAATTTCCTTACTCATGTGAGCAGGAAACTCTGACTGCCATTCATTTGTCAAGTTTGTGAGTGTCAGATAAAGAGAGAGTTGTGATATTACAGTGGGCCTTTCAAAAGAAAGGGAGGCTTCCAATTACCCTATGATTTTACTGTTAAATCGTTTATTGTTACTGGTGTTATGGTTATTCTGTACTCAGGATATATCAGGCAAACTGTAAATAATACTTTAATAAGTCTCGTAATGAGAATAATAATAGATGGTTGACATAACTTTGATAATCTTTCCACTACAACTATCTGCTTGAATTTCTGAAAGTTTTAGAAGATTAATTCCACTTGCTGATAGTAGTGATCAACCGCACTAATGCCTTCTTTCAAATGGAGTGCTGTTCGTGGTTATCTCCAACATATTGAGGGACAAGTCCCCAAGGATTGGGCGCCACTGTAGTACGACGTGAGATTATTGAATGATTGAATAATTAAAGGAATTAGGCACAACAAATAGGTAGAAGATGCACTGAGTTCTGGATAAACACAGTATAAAAAGTTGAATGCGTTGTCAGCTTTTGTAATGCTTGGCTGCTGATACAGATTTTTGTTCTGATAAAGGTGGTTTCAAGTCATGAGGCCTAATTACAATTGCAGTTGGATGAGTGTCCAACTGCCATCGTTGCCGGATTGGAACCGGCAGGCAAGTAGTTGGCGGTCCCACTCACCAAATTAGGATGAGACCACTGTATGGGCATCCTTTTTTCAATTGCCGCTTGTGCTGTGGCCCAGAATAGGGCCGCAGCACACGACCCAATTGAAAAAGGGATGTTTTCAAACAACCATACACCGTGGGGCAGGCAACATGTGGTGCTTAGCCCACAGTGCATCGATGTTTATGGAGGCACCACATGTGCCCCACTGGCCACATTCCAGTGGCCCATGGGGTACGGGTGCTTCTAGTAGCACACAAAGTCCCCTTCCGGCTGTGTGTTCATGGTGGGGGTATCGCCATGAACAGGTAGACAGAAGGGGAAAACCTAATCCTTATGGCAGTACCTACTCAGGCACTGCCCCATCCCCCACCAACATCCTAATTAGGACTATGATCATGAATGCATCTAACAGGCAATACGCAAAGCCTCTCCAGAAGCCACCAACTATATACTCTCTAAAATTTGATCTCTATGACTCTACTTTGAGCACAAGTACAAAAGCTTATTTCAGTCGTTACAATAATTTGTCGGTCAAAAACACAGGCTGATCACATCCACATGTTTTATTGATTTTCATGTATTTCCATCTGCTAAGCTATCAACCCCTCTGCTAAAGTGTTTGTGCTCTTTCCTTAAAACATGGTAACATTGGCTCATCCCTAACTGGCAGATTTAATGTAAGTATAAGTCCCTAATAAATAAGTACTACATGTACGCTGTATTTTGTACATTACCTATGGACAAAACGCATCCTAATGCTTTTAACTTGGGGTTCTAGTATATTTCATATTTTTAGATTGATTATCATCTTGAATGCTATCGTATTTTGTACATTACCTACGGACATAACGGATACTAATGCTTTTTTATTTATTTTGAGTTCTAGTGTATTTCAGGTTACCTGCTGACCACTATTTTGTATTTCATATAACCTTTTTGACTGACTTCGAATCCTGGAGCCTCACCAGCCAACCTTCTTGTACTTAACTTTTGGAATGTCCGCTCTCTAAATTAAGCCTGACTTGCTGCAAGACAATTTAAATATACTGCACAATAGCCAACAAGACTGACCTACCTCATCTTGATTGCTCAATTCTTTAAATTCCATTGAATCCTCCACTACCTGCGGACTACAAGCTGTATTTCTCTAACCACCATTCTGGCCTTGAGAGGTAATTTGTATGAGGCTGATTGTCCATTCCAGCAAGGGGAGACGAATGACCTATCTCTTCCGGATCGCCCAACTACTATTCCTCATTGGGGTTTCCCTCTGTTGGCTGAGACTGTAACTATAATTATTATTACCTGTTTTACTTACTACTCACAATGCCTGTATCACCACTGTGTTCTCCTCTATTTGCCGTAAATGTAATCATTATTTGTTTTACCTATTGCACACCATGCACTGCCTGTATTACCACTATGTTCTTCTTAAGACGTCTTATTACGGCTTTCTGCTCGTACCCTTACCCTCACACCTCCCTATATTCTACACCTCACTATTGGCACTGTCCCTAAACACTCACCTACCCACTGCTCCTACCCTGTCCCTCCAATCTTTATACGTTCTACTCCTGCCTACCCTCCCTACTCCTTCCCCAGCACCTCACCCCCTATCTTATCATTATGCCCCCCCTCACACCCCTGCAATGCAACTGACCACAATCTTAACCCACAGGACTCACCCATCACGAGACATGGCCCAAATTCATGGTCCATCCTTTACCCCCCTAATCTCTCAAAAAACACCAAGAAAAACTTTAAAAACAAACTACTTATTGTTCACCATGAAACTCTTTTTGTTGATAACTAGTGTAGCCTCTCTTCTTTAATCGAAACCAACTATATTTTGTACTCCAAACGACCCTCCAAATGGAAAAGCATCTTCCTCCACTACCTCCCCATCACTAAATCTTATAAAATAACATATGGTTTTAAATTGTCAAACCTCCCCTTCTCTTGCGTTCCCTGGCAAAATAGACATCTCAATCTACAAACCTGCTAACATCCTCATCCACGCTTCTGCTTCAGCACCTTCTCCTACTTTTTATTAGGGGTGGGCGGAATTTGCGAAATTGACTTTCGTAAACTATCACGAAATTGCTAAAAATCTCCGCGAGCATGTGAAACTTTCGCGAGGATGAAGAGATTGCTTTGCCCGCACATTCACATGTGTTTTTGCGTGCTCACGGGGAAATGTACCTTTAACTTGCCCATGCAGTCGCTGATGGGCGCGCCCATCTTGCTCGCGATGCTTATTTCCTGTTCTGGGTCGAATGACGTGTTTGCGATTGCAAACTTGCGTGGGATAGGGTGACCGGTTACCAACAATCCAACATCTTGTGGCGCACGCGAACAGATAGGAAAAGTCATCGGCGAATGCAGGGCCCGGTAAGTCGCTACTGTGCGCGCAATAACGCATTTTTAAAAGAAAAAACTTCTGTTTTGCAGCAGATTGCGAAAGTTTTGACATTTTCACGCACTCTGCGGAACGTGAACATGTAAAAATATCGCAAATTCCACCAGCATAATGAAATTTTACACCCAGGCCTACTTTTTATCCATATCACTCCCTAACTTTTACCCCCCTCATCAGTCGGAATCCCTTTCACCCTCCCCTACCCTACCCTCAACCCCTCTGCCCACAGACACTTCCACCTTGCACAATGATGTCTCACATACACTAATATCCATCCCTCTCATAACTCTTTACCACCTCAACTGAATGACCCCCTCACACCCTCCCCTTCCCTGCCCTCAACCCCTCACACCACAGTGTCCTCCCTTGCACAAGCCCCAAACCCTTCATCCCCCAAATGAAAACTCTACTAGACACCCCCCTTTCTCAATGCCCCCTCCCAGAACCCTCCCCCTGCAGTTCCAACCACCCAACTGCCCATATCAACTTCAACTCCCCCATCTGCCCCCTATACAGGTTGTTATTGCCCTGCCGCCCTCTCTACCCCGTACCATATCAAAGCCAACCACGACTCCTGACACTCCACCTCTGCCTAATCGGTCCTCTACTCACCCACCATTCAGAAAACCCCCTCCACCCCCCCCCAGCCTCCCAACTCCCAGAATCCACATACCGCCCCCCCTGGCAAACCTGATCGTTCGCCTCCCCCAAACCTCCTATCTTCTCCAGCCCCTACTACCCCTTTAACTCAGAATCTATCTAACATTGAAAGCTCTCTCATTGTCCTATCATTTGAACTCTCCCTACTCAGGAAAGATCCTAACCTGTCGCACAAACTTGATTAACTCCTAAAGATTTTAACTCAATCTCCTCTGAAGTCCGTCTTAACCTCTCAATATGCCTAAGTAGTGACTCTCCTAACACCTCCAAATCTCAACAAAGAAGATCTGTTCCCCGTTGCAACTGTTCCCATAGGCCCTCCTGTGCCGCGACCACTCTCTCCCCCTCAGACCTACTTGATCTCTGTAACTCTTATATTCCTAACTATGCTTCTGACCCTCACTCCCACCAAGCTACAATTCCAGTGATCTTGGGGACGAGTAGAATCCCTTGATCCCCCATCCTCCCTAGACCCCTACTCAACTTACCACTATCCGAACCTGCCCCCCCCCCACAACCAACCTGATTCCCCTTACATGCATGCTAATCAATTGCCGCTCAGCTGTTCGGCATGCGACTGAAATTGCTGAAACCATCCTAAACGACAACATCGACATTGCCTTCCTCACAGAAACCTTGCTCAAGGAATATTCTACTCCTATCCTCGACCTACTGTCCCCCCAGGTTACTCCATACTCAGGAAAGATAGACATGATAAGGTTGGAGGTGGCCTAGCCAATATCTACAAAAATAAACATCAAATCTCGCTTGGTAAAAACACGGACCCCATTACTTGAATACCTCAGCACTAAACTTAAAATCCACGGCACCCTCCCTATTTGCCTACATAAAATCTACCAGCCTCCAGACAAATCCCTTCCCTTTGCTGAGGATCTTTCTCACCTACTCTCCCAATCTTCACTCTCCAACTCAAAACACCTCTATCTTGGTGACTCCAACCTCCTCTCGAATGACAGCAAAGACCCTGCAGTCTTCCTCCTCTGAAATCTCCTAGAGATCAATGACCTCAAACAAATCTGTCATTCTCCAACCCTCGTCAAAGGGGTCACTCTCGATGCTATCATCACTAACAACAATTTTGCCTCACTTACCAACGTCATCCCAATCAACTGGTCTGACCATCACCTCATACTCTTCTCGATCAACAGCATGACCCCCCCACCCACGCCTAAAGCTCCAAACTCAAAAGACTGACCAGAAACTTTCACCTTATCCCCCCGGTGAACTAGAACTGAAAATCAAAACTCAACTCCTGCTAGCCCCCCCTCCCAAAATGCTAATGCACTCATCGAACATTATTATAATTCAGTTACTGAGTTCCTAGACCAATTGGTCCGCCACAAATTAAAACCCAAAGAAACATTCTTCCAAATCCTGGTTCAACAATGAAAGGTGCTCTCTAAGACAATCTGAAAGAACATGGAGACAACACCCGTCCCCTCTCATCTAGCCTTCCTCCGTTCCGCTAGGTCCAATTACAAGAAGCACATCCTCAATGAAAAATTCGCCATTTTCCGAACACAGCTTGATAAGGCCAAAAATAGACCTAGAGAGCTTTTCAGTATCATCAAATACCAAACATCCTCT
Organism: Lissotriton vulgaris; assembly: GCF_964263255.1. Taxonomy (NCBI): domain Eukaryota; kingdom Metazoa; phylum Chordata; class Amphibia; order Caudata; family Salamandridae; genus Lissotriton; species Lissotriton vulgaris. Next base: position 3,171 of record NW_028242168.1, on the reverse strand, counting down.
GCCCCCCATGAGCTAACTGCCCCTAAGGAGAAAAGTGAAACTATTGCTAAGTTCTTCTCTGACAAAATCACTAAAATTGACCAATCCTTCATCTTAAACCCTCTCCCTCCCCACTCTCCTCTTCTACCATCCTTACCCCAGTTTCTCCACCCCAGTCAAATCCCCCCCCTGTTCAAGCCCATCTCCCTTCCGCTCCCCTCCTTCTGGAACCCAACCCTTCTCTCCCACAGCAACTTACAAACAATGACTCCTGGCAGAACTTCATCCCTGTGACTGAACATGAAGTCTATAACATCATCGCTAAGCTCAAACTATCCTCCCACACCAAAGACCCTATGCCTCCTAACATCATCCAAGAACTCAAACATATCATTGCTCCTTTTAGGACCACAATTATTAACTCCCCCCTGGCCTTTGGGTTTGTTCCGGCCTCTCTCTAACTGGGGCAAATCACACCTGTCCCCAAAAATCCAAGGCAGATCTCAATGACCCAAACAACTTCCGCCCTATCTCCAACCTCCCTCTTCTCTCCAAAGCCCTTGGAAAATGTGCCCTGTTACAGTTAGATAATCACGTCAACACTTTTGACCTCTTTGACTCAATGCAATCTGGATTCAGAAAAGGTTGCAGCACAGAATATGCCATGCTCAACAAAGTGGACAACAATACGTCACTCTCTTGACAAAGGTGAGTACTGCCTTCTCATTCTCCTGGACCTGTCTGCTGCCTTTGATACTGTTAACCACACTGCCTTACTAAACACCCTCAAAATCCGCTTTGGACTCGATGGCCGTGTCCTCAAGTGGTTCTCCTCTTTTCTCCAGTATAGAACCCAACAAATCAAAATTGAGAACTGTCTCTACATCCCTACTCCGATCTCTCTCTGTGTCCCCCAAGGCTCCATTCTCTCTCCTGCTCTCTTTAACCTCTTCATGGAACCCCGCGCCCCAATCCTCAAACGTGCAGGAATCAATTACCACCTCTATGCCAACGACACTCAACTTTACTTTAAGATCAAATGAAACTCTTATATCCTCCACCTTAATGACACTCTGACCAAGATCCCATCCTGGTCCCACCACAACTATCTCAAACGTAACTCTAAAAAAATTAAATCATTTTTTTCTCGCCTAAAAACAGTCCACTCCCCATACAAGACTGGATTTCTGATCTTAATTCTCTCAACTGCTCTCTCATCACTTCCAACTCCGTTAAATCTCTTGGCATCACCATTGATAATAACCTTGCCCTCAACCCACATATAAAATCATCAGCAAAAGGAGCTCTTTTTACTCTCCTTCATCTCAAGAAAATTAAATCCTTTATCCCGGCTGAAGACTTTAAAACCATTGTCCAATCACTGGTCATATTGATAATTGACTATGGCAACACTATCCTTGCAGAGACTCCAAAATGTCACCTTACTCCCTATCAAAGGCAGATCCTCCTATAAGATTGCTTGTGCTACAAACAAAGCCCTTCACCAAAATACTCCACGCTACCTCTTTGACAAACTGCACAAAGCAGGCTGCACCCGACTGACGAGGAACACAGACGCCCTCATTCTTATCCCCCAGTTAAAGAAGAAATGCACACAAATTCATTCCTTCTCCGGAAATGCTCCCACCATCTGGACTTCTCTGCCTAAAGACCAACGCTGCAACCCCTCCTACTCCAATTTAAAAAAAGAACTCAAAACATACCTCCTCCACAAATACTGGGTTCCAAAATTGTCCTACTTCTGATTCTGTTCTCATACTCCGCACCCCCGTCAGGGTCCCCTCTATTTCTCCTCCAAATCTATCCACCCCACCCTCTCCTTTCATGCCCCCACCCACTTGCTACTCTTTCCCCACCCAACCACCCTCACTGTTCTCTCTATCCACATACGACCTCTTACCACACACGCAACCTCCTACTGATTCTCTAACACCCTATTTCCCTATCCTCCCTGTCTCCCTCTCACCCCTTCTCTCTCACCCTCTCCCACCTACCGTAAACTTAGTTTGAACTTCGCAAGTTAACTAATCTGAATCTCCCTTGTAAATACCATTCTTACTATTTTTTTTGTATGTTTTTTTTGGCTATATGGACTTTTTGTTGAATGTTTATCATTATTATGTGTTCTTGTATACTGTATCTCCTCACATCCCTGTAAAGCGCTCTGATACCTCTGGGTCTAGCCAGCGTATAGAAAACCTTTAAAATAAAAATAAATTGTGCCACCCACTTAAATAGTCCTTTAAAAATGTCTCAGGCCTCCCATTGCATACTGTGCGTCTTGTTTAAATTGCCATTTCGACCTGGCAAAATAAACCTTTTGACATGAACAAACTTTCCTTTTAATACATATAGGTCACCTCCAATGTAGGCCCCAGACAGCCCAAAGTTGGAAATGTACTTTTAAGTTTTACATGTTCTGGTATCGAAGAGCTCTTAAATTATTTTTTAGCTACTGAAAGGCCTAGCTCTCCCATATGTTAACGTTGGGGTTGCCTTATTACATGGTATTACATGTTATAAGTGTAATGCCCAAAAGAGAAGAGATAACCAGTTCTTTTTTACGTGTTCCTGGAAGGGCCATCGCTGGCAGGACGTGAGGGACAGCCACGGCCCGTGGAGGGAGTTTCGGTGGGGCGGCGAGGGGCTGGGTGGGGGGGTGCTAAAAACTGGAGTACGGATAATTGAAGCTAAGTAAACTATTTAATAAATAAAACGAATTTCGTAGCGCATCCTGCATCGCTTTTTTGCACCTCCCACCCTGCCCCTCCCCCGCCCGCCTCTCTGTCCCACCGAAACTCCCTCCACGGGCCGTGGCTGGTGAGGGAGGAGTTGGCCACAGTACTAATTACACTTGCATAGACTGGTATATAAACAAAATATCAAGTTAAATATATTGAGATGCAGAAATATGAGTTTTAAATATGGCGATCCACAGATATCGTGAGGCAGGAATGTCAATGCAAAAATAACATTTTTTAATTATCTTTATGTATTTTAGTATATGTTTTAATTACATATGTTATAAGTTGGTTGTGTAAATATTGTTAATGTTTTTAAATATAGTTTGTGCATTTTTTGTTGATTTTAAATGTAATGTCATTGTTAATTGTAATTTCTAGTGTCATAATAGGCTGTGGGGTTTGTAGAGGTAGAAGGGGGGAACTTGTC